>NC_048302.1:87698716-87711795 GCF_013100865.1 Trachemys scripta elegans
GGGGGGGGTGCGCCGGGTCGCCGGGGGGTGCGCCGGGCCGCCGGGGGGTGCGCCGGCGGTGCTGGGCGGGCCAGGGACCAGGGGTGCTGGGCGGGCCGGGGGTGCTCGGCCGGGGGCCCAGGGGCCGGCAGTGCTGGGCGGGCCGGGGGTGCTCGGGCCGGGGCCGGCACCCCAGGGCCCGAGCCGACCCAGGCTGGAGCCGCCGGGGGGGCCAGCCTGGGCCGCGCCTCCTCCCCCCACACCCCCTTACCTGCTTCAGGCTTCCCGCGAATCAAATGTTCGCGAGAAGCAGGGGAGGGGACGGAGACTTTTCGGGAAGGGGCGGAGTTGGGGCGGGGGGCGTGGGCGGGGCTGGGGCCGGGGCCCCGTGGAGTGTCCTCCATTTGGAGGCACAAAATATGGTAACCCTAACCCAAGTTATTTTGTGTTAATTTAAAAATCAATACATAGTGATAAGATTCCCCCCCACCTTTAAATTAACTCCAAAGACATCTAAGATTTAGGGTTGTTTTACATTTAAACTTGCTAGCAGTTGGCTGCCTTTAATATTATGATTAGTTTAATCTAAGTAACCAAAAACTTACAATGCATTTGTCAAAGTTCCTTTTGACAGTCACCAAAACATTTCCAAGTGTTGTGCTGAGGAAGGAAGCTGGGTCCACATTTTGTGCTGTCCATACATGGTGACTCATCTTAACTAACATATAAAGGGAATTAAAGCTATCAATCTTGTCCCCCAGAGCTATAAGGTTATTCAGCTCTGGCTCAATACAGCGAAATATTTTTATCATCATCTGTCGGATCATGTCTTTCCTGTTAAAAAAATAAAAATAAAAATAACAAATCTGACAGTTCACTGGGCTACTATACATTTTCTATCATATATATTAAGAAAAATGTATGAGTATTTAACAGTCTCATTTTTACTTAACCTTAATGAGCATCAAGGTTTTCAGGGAATGAGGCTAAAGGAAGAATAAAATAATTTTTGCCAGTCTTAATGGGATATTGCCATGGTCAAAAAATTACAGTTTAACTACATTTAAAAATGTTTTCTTCCACATAGGCTTTCTAGGATCTAGCAGGCAATCTGGTTTCCAAAATAGAGTCTTTCACGTGCTTAAAGTTCAAACTACTCTCCTGGGTATTTTTACAAAACTAACAAAGGGATGGGTGGGTTTCCTTGTAGATTTTGTAAGCAGGTGGGGTACTGAGTTGTGACATTGTTTTATTATAACATATCCAGCCAGGCACATTTAACTGCAATAAGTTTAAATTTAAGTATAAATTATACAAGTTAACTATTCAATGTTTACTAAAAAATGTAGAAGTCATTAATTTTAACTGCAGGAAACAAAAGTAACTGTAGATTTATCACTATAGGTAAAAAAAAAAATCAAAGATTTATACTTCATTAGAGAAAATAAATCTCCAGCCTCAAAAGCGAACAATGATGAAACATCAACACATACTCAGATGATATAGCTTGTGGAACACCAGAATTATGAGACCGGGATAAAGTTCCTCCATCCATTTCGTCTGCTTCATTCTGCAAGAATTATGCAGGTATTTTACATAAATATGAATCTTAAAAGCAAGGAGTTAACTAGGTTATATCCCTATCTAACTAAAATTTTCTATTAAGCTGGTAGGTAGGTCTAAGAAAAACAATTACCAGCAATCATTATTTGAAGGTCATATTTACAATAGAGACACACATTCGTCCTCTGTTACAAGACAAGATACCTGGGCGTACTCCATGGCATAACATTCTGAACCTTAATACCACCCCCTCATCTGGAGGTAAACAGAGCGGTCACCACTAAAATAGCCAACATTTTCTATTTAAGGTTTTGTCATTGCCGTAAGCTCTGCAAAACACTGTCCCACCCTATGATCTTCCCTTGATTGTTTGCCTTTCCTTATCAACTGTTAGCATTCATAAGTTAGTGTAGTAAATTATATCAAATGCTGCTGACAGAACAGCATGGACATTTGATCTTTAAATATCCATAGAAAGAGATCGCCCACCAAATCCACAAGTGCAGCCTGTGCCATATGCAGATCTGTATTCAGATTGACAATCGGAGGCAGTGATGTACTCTGAGATATCTCACCAATGTGTTCTCAAGAAATGGGAAGGTGAAAGATTAAATATTGGCAATATTTGCCCAGATTCAAACAAATATCCACCTGATGCTGACAGCTATCGCCACAGAACAGCTTCCTTAACTCAAGCTAAACAACTTACCACCTGAAGGGAGGTGTTGACAATCTCCACCCAGTTCCCCTCTGGCCTTCCAACCATAGACTGTAGTACTTACACTATTGTAACAACACTGTAAAAATTGTGAAGTATGGTCCATCAATGAGCAACACTGGACTAAACTCAAGCAGACAAGACTATGGGTGAAATCCTGGCCCCATTAAGGCAATTGCAAAACTACCAATGACCCCAACAGGGCCAGCATTTCACCCTTAGCGTTTGTGCAGTCTGCATCCATAGAAGCAGACTGTTTAATCACAGTCAGCTAGACTTTCTCTGCAAAGTAACATGATGTTTCTTTTTGACACGGACTCATATCAAGACAGGAGCAAGGACAGCCTCAACTAATCAGGTTGCCTTCTATTCAAAATAAGTCCCCTGACACCTACCATGACACTGTCCGCAAGTCAGGCAACTGCACACAGAAGTGCATATTTAGTTTTCTATTCAGTTGTCCAGCTGTTTGTATGTACAACTCCCAAATTTGTATTAGCAATCATGATAGTCATGCATGCAAATTTAACAACCGAAGCTAATGTCAGTCTCTAAACTCAGACTAAATAACTTAGCCTCATCTGCACAGGTCAGCCAAACTCTGTTAGACAGTTTTAGTTTCAACAGCTTAAAATAGTTAAATGATTGTTCCTTCATTTAGTTTGAAACCCAGTTTAAATGTGGACAAAGAGATAGCCATTATGGTTTTCTGTGGCAGAAATCTTCCAGGCACAGCTAAAATACCCCTTGAAGCAACTAAGCTGTTTTAAGTAAGTATAGACATTTTCTAAAAAAGTACTTAAGAGCTAGCATCTCATATGAAAGCTTAAGAAACCTTTGAAAATCCAACCATCTTAGAAGAAGACACAGAAAGAGAGATAAAATACTTAAGGGGTGAAAAAAAATCACTTTCCTCTGAGGGAAAACAAGAAAAAAGTGATGGGTGATTAACAAGAGAATCTCAATAATAATCATTATAAAATATTAACAGTTGTAGAATTGTGCACTGAGGAACATTCTCAGAAAACAATGTACTATGAAGGTTTACCTTTATTTCCCACACATAGCTATAAAGGTTTTCTACATTCTAGATTTCCCCCCTTTTATTTGCCACCATTATTCCAAATACTATGTTTCTTAGCACTTCAACAATATACTTAGAATAAAAATAATTCAAAATAAAAGAAAGGGTCTAATTTACTACATCCTTTTCTTCTTCCACTGTTTAACTGTAAAGTACATTCAGATTTCCCTTTACTATAATATTAGGGAAAATGGATTTGAGACAGTCTGGTTAAAATCCATTATGCACTCTAGACTTCTTTGACATTAACTTGCAAACTACAAAAATTCTGCTGACTATTATTCACACTTTAGGACCCAAACTTGCAAACACACATGCATTTAAACAACTTTATTCATATGAGCAGGTCCACTGACTTTAGTGAGAGTTATCGTGTGTATTTGTAGCAATTGGGCCTTCATTGCCACAATATTATTTCAACACCTAATACAACAATTTTGTGTTAAAGACCATACATAGATTATATATCATTTTAGCTAAATTGAAATAAGTCATACCATTGTTGTTCCCATGCTTTGATGCTGCTGTAGTTTGAAGAATTTGCTAATGAAGTCCTGTTCTGCCAGACACAGGGGCTCCAGTTCGCTTAGAACTTGCTCAAAGATCTAAAGTAAACCAAAATAATTTGATTAAACACACCCATACATACACATCCCAATGCACTTATAACAATTATAACAATATTCTTAGTTTTAATTTTCCATTGCTTGTGTGATCCTAAGAACCACTCGATGCCAGCTGGCAAAGGGTTCACTGTTCTGTAACAACTCCTAATAGGCGTGACAAACTAACTACACTTGGCACACTGCATTCATAGTATATATCCATAAAGAATATCATGTGATATCTTTAATAAAAGCTGGGTTCACACTGGTCATTAATATCATTGTGAAATGTACGTGCAAATAGCATGTCTATGATGGATAGACACACACCGGTGGTGCCAGAATAGGGGAGTCAGGGGGCCGTGGCCCATCCACTTTGCTCCTCTTCACCCTGAGGCTCCCCTGGCCAAGCCAGCAGCTGGAGCCCAGCCGGGGAGCCCAGGCAGCTGTGGGGTGCTGGGCCGCAGACCCACCTGCCCTGGGTTGGGGGAGCCCATGGGGTGAGGAGACAGGCTTGGGGGCTGCTCTTGGGCCCCCATCCCAGGCAGATGGATGGTCTATGGTGCAGCACCCCACAGCTGCTCACACAGCTCTTACCGCATCTGGGCTGCAGCCCCCCAGCTGGAGCCAAGTCCAGGTAAGAGCTGTGTGTGGCTTGGGCAGCTGTGGGGAGCCACGGACCTTCCTGCCCTGGGTGCGGACACAAGCCAGGGGCTGTTCTGGACCTCCTCCCAGCCTCCTCCAGCTTCCGGTTTGGCTGGGGGCAGGGCCTTGGATGGAAGAGGAAGGGTGGAGGGCCCTGGTCCTGGCCCCTGGCCTCCCCACTTTTGGGCAGGCTCTGCCGCCCTTGATACATACACAATAAAAATATATTCTTAAAAAGTCTGAATCAAGGCAGGGTTGACAAACAGATTTCTGCCAAAGGATGTATATTCACCTGTCTGCCTTAGTTTACATGTAAATTAAGTATAGTAAGCCAACACAATGGAAACCCTGTCTGCATACAAGTCAACATGGTGTTGGCATGCTAGAGGATAGACCACCAGGGTCATCCTGACTCTGGGAACAAGCAATCAATTGTGGAGGCTGGAGAAGACAAAAGGACACCTCTTTATCCTGTACCTGAAGAAGTAACTGTTATGTTATGACATTTGTGAAAACATGTTCCCAATCAGTCTAGGTTAGAAATGCTGCAAGAAAGCTTTGGGGAATATAAAGTCTGCTTTTAGACAGATGGTTAGTCTGGTAAAGTTAAGTTTAGTTTCTAGGAAGCTTGTATTGATTTTGTTTTGTATGTAACCTTTCAGTCTCTATTATCCTTACTCACTATCCATTAAATTTTAACCTTTGATAATACAATTATGATTGTTTTCACTATAAATATCTCTCACTACTGCGATGTTACATAAGAGCTGATCCTCAGTTGAATCAAACAGGCTTGTGTGTACGTCTGCTTAGAGATAGCAAACCTGCTAATTTCAGCAAGTGTCCAGTGGTTAGAGGCTGGATATTACAGGGGAGTGCTTCACAGGGGCTCAGCAATTGAGGTATGCCTACTGTTAACATGCAAGCCAAAGTAGGGGCTGGCATAGCCCTGAGGAAATTGTTTGAGTTGCTAATAGGCCAGAGGTGTCAGAGAGCTGACACTCAATTATGCACTAGCAAGTCTCTCAGTCCTAGGTACCCCAAGAAGCATCACAGCTTGTTCCATATAATACCTTCTGCACTCAAACTCCAAAGACAGATTACTACCTGAACATATAAAAGCAATAGGAACAATAGCCTGATACGATTTCCAAAAGTTCTAACAGTAAAACAGTCATATTTTAAAAAGGTAGATTTACATAAAGTTTTACTACCATGTGAAACATAATTCTTTGTTATCCACTTTAAATATGAGAGGAAGAGGGAGAAAGGAAAATGGAATGGTGCCCGTCTCTCCTGCCCCCCTCCCACCACCGAGGAGTTTGCCAACTGAATTCTAAGATACAGGAAGAAGTATTTACTAATTCAAAACCCATTAGCTATCTGGCCACATGAGAGGTTGTAACAGTGTTGTCACAACCTTTTTCAAATAAGGTTATAACCAAACAAATTGCATCCATACCTGGTACAGTTATTGACTGTTAAGCAATCATACTACCAATGTAGTTGCAGGGAACAAGAAAATAGGAAGTAGTTCACAGAAGAGTTTCTGTCCACAGTAGATGAAACTATGCTAGCTGCTATTCTTATATTGGAAAAACATTTCAAATACTGTGCTACAGTTTCAGATTATTAGTTTTGGGTATTTAGTGCAGCAGTGTGCTCTGTTGGCATATGGTAGCGTGGTAAAGGTGTGCGCGCAGAAGCACAGATTGAGTGGGGGACAGCAAAAGACTTTGGTGAATGATCTGTAGCAAATAATACTGTATTTGTGGAACTGGTAAGGTGGGTGCCTGTGAGTGGATGAATAGAGGGTATGTTAAGTGGTTTAACATACCATTTCTTTGTGGGTTTGTGTCAGGTGTGTTCTGTATGTGCCAACCTAACTGCTTTACAGTAAAGTTTGTGTATTAAGTACTAGCATCTGGTGAAATTGGTAAATAAGTTTTTGTATTCACTTTTGGAATACAGAGGTGATCTTGAGTTATTTTTAAATATAATCAAATTAAACAGTGAAGCTACTTTTTGGCATACATTTTAATTTATTAAAATTATTTGTCATCCGCCAATCCATAAAGACTCTTTCAAAGACATTTCTAGTCTACTGTGTCACCTGCATACAGGAAACTAAATCAGTTTCTTTGCAAGTATTTAGGGACTAAATGCATGGTAACTGTTAAACCCTACCTACCACACTACTAAGATTAAGCAGTAAATCCAATCACTAGAAACTAATTAGGGGAAGATTTATTCAAAAAGTTATTGAGCAAGCACAACAAATTACATAACTCTGCGTATATATTTCTTCATCACACACAAGATTGCATGCAGAAATACAGGATGAGGGCTTTTTAAAATAATTAAAAGAAAACAAAAACCAAACCATTTGAAGGGATTATATCTATTTTTGTAGACTTGTAACAGAATATCAGAATTCTTACAAAAATTACTAATTTTCACAGACAGGACCTGATTTTAATTCAGTTTCATAGAAAAACACCGGTTATGACTGCAAGTGTATGTCAGTAACTTAGAGGTTAAAATCCTTACAGGTAAACTGCAATTACCCAAAAAACAACAATTAAACAGGGAAAAGATAGCAAGGATTGGTGGTGCTAGGCAACAAAAAAGTGGTATTCATCTCCTCAAATAAAATAATCCTATAAAACTTAATTTTAATTGTTTCCCCACTTTCCATTTTCACGATAGCACTTGGCAAAAAAAAGTATTAGAAGACTATAATTGGTTCCCCTCATCCTTTTTAAAAATATATCTTAATTTATAATATTTTGCAAGACTAAAAACAGTTTTGGTAGGAAAATTTTCCCTTATGCATTGAGAATCCTCCCTAAACACTGGTTTACACTTTCGGTCTATTACTGCAAGGGATAGGGCTACAGACTTAGCCTTCATTTAAAAGAAAAGAACTCCAGCAATCATTTGGCACCATAGTTTAAGGCAGCCAAAGAAGATGTGCAACTGACATTTAAATGGTTAATTTTAGAAATTGGTATTTATTTAAATTATTCTTTTGTCTTGTGTACTAGATCTCTACTGGATGGTCTAGTAAACTAGATTCTCTTTCCTTCTTTCCAGTTTTGCCAACAAATTTACAAAACACATCACAATATTTTTTGAACTCCTCTCTTAGGACGGTGTCATAATTCAGCAATCTCATGATCAATTCGTTTCATATTTGGTAGAAAAAAAATAAGTTGGTCCCATACTCATCCCCCCAATTTTTTAGCCAACATTCCTTTGTTTGGGAACTTTTGAGGAGGTGTAGCAAAACTGGGCTTATAATGAAAACAACTGCAATCTTAACTATGGTTAAAGTTTGTCTCTCCAAAATTAAATCTGTTACAGAGTCTTGAGCAAATGCACAATGCATATCAAATTTAAGTGTTGACATATATGTATTCATGCTAAATGAATTGAAAGCATTATACATATATATGGACTCCTGGGCACTAATGAACATTTTGAGACAGTAAACAAAATGTGGATTCATGACAATTAAAGTTCAAAACCAAGGAGAAATATTACATTACATTTTTTTGTTTTACCTTATCAAATTTAGTTCTATCAGCCACATCAAGGTCCGAGGCAGACATGTTTCCCATATCCAACAGTGAGGATGACTGAGACCTGCGATTTCCTGAACTCTGAACAGAGAGTTTATTTAGGCTAGAGGTCGATCCAGTCAATTTTCCAGAACTTCCATGAAGACCTATGAAATAATGAAACTATGAAAGATGGTAGCGTAGGTGGAATAAAATAAATTTGAAAAGAACAATAGAGGTATATCCAAAACAGCACTCCTAGTCCCCACAGAGATTGTCAATATTCTTTGTACTGAATAGTTTGTACCTTATCTGTAAGTGGTTTTGTGGTATACACATGTTTCTTCATTACAAGCCTAACTGGAATATTTAAGTGTTTTCAGAGTTAATTACAATGCAGCTACCTAAATCTGCATTGTAGAATAACATAGGAAAACTGACAACAGAAACCACTTTGGGCATCTTGCACCTGGGACTAGCACGTATAGCAAATATGCTGGGGCAGATACTCTACTTTCTGAAAGGAAAGCTGGATGGGAACTCCAGTTATGATGCTTTAAGAGCATCTTCCAGCAGCACACAGAGCAAAGAGAGACAGTGGGGAAATTATTCTGAAAGGAAAATAGTAGAGAAAACACTTGAGTATCTGAGGATACTCTCCATATTCTCTTGGACTTGCTTTTTCCATAGTTCACATTCTTTTGGTTGATGACAGCTGGGAATAAAGTGGGGTGGGAGGAGAAGGGGACTTAAGGAAGAGCTCTTGCTATGATGAGAGACCTCAGTACAAAAACAAAGTTAAGAGAAACATCTCCTGCTATATTCAAACTGCAAGTAAAATGCTGTGGTAAATCTTCATAAATATCAATCACAGAGAAACCAATTATTAATTTTAATTCTGTATGTTCAAACTAATATAATTACCAACTATGTTCAACATCTCTTGGATGTGTTTTGCTTACAAATACTTATTGCACCCTGAACTGTCAGCTTTAGGGTTAATGGGTTTTCCATTATATATAACTACACCTAGGGTATGTCTACACTTACCGGAGGGTCCGGCGGCAGGCAATTGATGTTCTGGGATCGATCCCGGAAGTGCTCGCCGTCGACGCCGGTACTCCAGCTCGGCGAGAGGAGTACGCGGCATCAACGGGGGAGCCTCCCTGCCGAGTCTGGACCCGCGGTAAGTTCTGACTAAGGTACTTCGAATTCAGCTACGTTATTAACGTAGCTGAATTTGTGTACCTTAGTCCGAAGTGGGGGGTTAGTGGGGACCAAGCCCTACACATAGACACACATGCATTGACAATACATACTAATGCACTAGTCATACTCACTCTCTGTTTCCTGTTTGACAGCACTTTCTTTTCGAGGCAGTGTAGCTGGCATGGATTAGGTTGCAAGCATCAAAGACAAAGACAAGTTAAAAATGCAGTTTGCACAAACCATGCACAAGATGCAAGTTAAGCACTAGCTGGAAAGAAACATGCAGAGAACTATAAGCAGCAAGTAACTATAGTTGCAAACACATGTAGTTGGGGTGGTACTGTTCTAGAAATTCAGTATCTAACTACATGGAAAACACAGTATACGTTTCAAAACATTAAAGTTTCTTTTTAAAAAAAAAAATGTGTAGGAAAACTCTGACTTGTTAAACATTTATACGTCAAATTCTCCTTAACACAGAAAAGACAACCAAAATAGTGAGTCTTATTTGCAAAGATTGATATTGGATAAGATTAGCAGTTTACAGGAACAGCGTGCAAATAAACTGTAAATCATACTGATACCAAACAAAGAGAAATGGAAACAGATTAATCCTGCTTAGACTTGTACTATATCAGGGCTACCTACATCATCTTCCAGCTCTTTAACTAAAAATCTATTAATACTGCAGAAGTCCTTTCAATAATATCCTTTTCTCTAATAAGACCAGCCAGCCTATTGTATATTGCTGTTGCTGACAACTTAATTTCGCTTTTCATAGTGAGAAGTAATGTATTTTTCATTCAGGTTGCATCAAGAATTTCCCAATTTGCAGGCTAAGAAAAAAGTCACTACCAACAGAAACATTTACATAAAGATACAACTCATTTTTAAAAGGTTTATCCCCTGAATATCCTGCTGGTCTCTGAAAAATAAAATAAGTAGTTTCCTCAAGCAAAAAACTGCATTTTAGTAAGAAGTTTAGAGTACCCAGTGACAAGGTAATATTTCCCTGTTTGTGGTAAAGGATTCTAAGTTCACCAGTAGAAAGCACTTGCACACCTGCTCAAGAAGCAAAATTTAATAGGATTCAACAATTCTTGGTAAGCATGAATTTTTCAAGTTACCGCCACAAAAAAACCAAATAGTTACTTATCTGTACAGTAACTATTGTTGTTTGAGAGGTGTTGTGCATACACATTCCATTTTAGGTGAATGTGCACTTACTGCACTGGAGTGGGAGACTTCTGCCAATACTACCACTAGGTGGTCCATGTGCTCCTGCTCGCCTCATGCTCTCAGGTGATGGCATAAAACAGGCATGGTTGCTGCCTACCTGTCCATTCCTTCGCACTGCTTTAAGTAAAGTCCAAAGTAGTGGGGAAGGTGGGAGGGTCGTGGGATGTATATGTGCACAACATACCTCAAAGAATAATAGTTACTGTACAGATAAATAACCTTTTTTCTCCCTTGAGTGATTGTGCACATACACATTCCACTGGAGATGATTCCTCAGACATTCCCTTACAGGTAGAAGGACTTTGGATCATCTACATAGGGATTGTACCACCAACTTGCAAAGCTGGTATCATCTCAAGAGGTTTGACTCATGATGTAATGAGTGGGAAAAGTATGCACAGACGACCATGTTGCTGCCTTGCATACACCAGCTATTGGAAGATTGCTCAGGAATGGTGATGTGGTGGACTGAGCCCTAGTGGAGTGAGAGGTTATTCTCAATGGAGAGACTTTATCAAGATCGTAGCAGAGTTTCATACAGTCAGAAACCCAGCATGAGATTTGCCAAGATGACATTGATTGACCTTTAATTCTTTCAGCATAGCTTACAAAGAGCCTGGGGTAAGACCTGAAAGACCTAGTGTGGTCCAAGTAAAATGCCAGTCCTCGAAGTATGGAATGCTTCTTCAGTCTTAAATGAATGGGATTTCAGGAAAAATATGAAAATATTGTTTGGTTTAAATGGAAGACTGACACTACCTTAGGCATAAACTTAGGGTGAGGCCTAAGAGATACTTTGTCCTTATGGAAGACCATGAAAGGAGGGTCAGCCAAGAGAGCTTAAAGTTCTGAAATCCTCCTTGTAGAAATGACTGCCACCAAGAATCACTTTCTTTAGAGAAAATAAAGATAATGAAATTGTAGCCATTGGCTCAAAGTGGGGTCCTATCAGTTTGGAGAGGACAAAGTTTAAATCCCATATACAGGTGTAGGAACAGGAGGGTAAACATTGATTTGGCATTTCAAAAATAGAAAAAAATGAAAGAATAAGAAAAGATGGAAAAATTATCTATTGGCTGATGTAACGTAAAAATAGAAGCCAGGTCAACTCTCACAGAACTACTTGAAAAACCAATACACTGACTGAAGCCTCATATGTGGAGTTACATACATGCATGAGGCGCCGTGGCCAAGAAGCTGAAGACAGGCATGCACTGATGTTGTTAGATTGGACTTGAGGCTTTTGGAAAGGATGGCTATAGATTGATACCTCTTGTTTGGAAGATAAGCCATGACAGTCCCGGTATTGAGGTGGACTCCTATGAAAGTTATGGATTGAGTTGTTTGTAATTGCGATTTGTCCAATTTAGTTTCAGATCTAGATAGCAGAACACTTGTCTGATGACAAGGATGCTGTTCTGGCCCTGGTCGCTCGATGCTGCATGAATCTGCCAATCATCCAGGTAAGGGAATATTTGAATACCCAAATGATGGAGGTGAGTAACTACCCCCAACATGCATTTGGTGAAGATACTCAGGGCTGAAGATAGACTAAAGAGAAGCACCATGTACAGTTAATCATTGGTACCTACCACAAATTGAAGGTACTTTCAATGGCAGGGATGAAATGCCACATGAAAGTATATGTCTTGTCTCCATGGAAGGGGTAATAGCGAGGGTGACCATTCTGAATTTGATTTTCTTGATGAAATAGTTTGGCTTTTGAAATAGTTCTGGAAGCCACCAGATTTCTTTGGGACCAGGAAGACTGTGGTCACGCCCCTTTTATGCCCTCTCCTGAGAACACATGTTGAGCAGGAGCCTGTGCGCCACCTAGCAGTACTGCTCGCAAAAGTCTCTGACTCGGATGCACTGGACACACATACATCTACAGTGAAATGTTTGTGTGTACAATCCCTCAAAGAACCACCCCATCAGAGTGGAGCTGGCAAGCTGGTCCTATTCTAAGAGGATAGGTATTTACTTTCATTTGTACAAATTCAGATGTGCAAATGCTCTTCAACACCGATTTCTCAACTAGGCACCAACGCAGACAGTTTTAGGATGTCAGACTCAGATTTAATTCCAGCTTAATTTTTATCTGCACTATTTTATTTTTTACCACAGTACTGCATATTTGGTATTGGTTTCTTCATAGATCCACTGATCCCCAAGCCCATAGACTGGCGCTGCAGAACAAAGAAATATAGCCAAGGACCACCCTTAGACAAAGGTATATAATGGTCGGGCTGCTGTGAAGTATCATCTGGTAGGTAGGATAGGGTTACCATATTTAAAAAATAAAAAAAGAGGACACTCCACGGGGCCCTGACCCTGCCCCTTTCCCACCCCCGCCCCCGCCCAACTCCGCCCCTACTCCACCCATTCCCCAAAGTCCCCGCCCTAACCCCCCCTCCTCCCTCCCAGCCAAGCGAAAAGGGCTGCCTGAGCGCTACCGGCTTCATGGTTTGCCG
>NC_048302.1:87726234-87777122 GCF_013100865.1 Trachemys scripta elegans
TGCAAAGTCCATACAAAAACCCCCTGCAGAATTGCAAAAACAAGAGATTTTTAGTCTTCTCTGCTTGGAACTAGCCCTATAAACACTTTAATCCAACACCTTCTACAAGTCCTCAATTCAAGCCTCCTCCACCCATTTTGTAAGATTTAAAAAAGTTACTTCACTTATAATTTTAGAACAATTCTACTACAGAACTGGGAGTATGCCACTTGCTCCACTACAAGAAATATCTAGATCAAAGTCCTACTAAATTTTTCAGAGGGGTAGCAGTATTAGTCTGAATCTGTAAAGAGCAACAGAGGGTCCTGTGGCACCTTTGAGACTAACAGAAGTACTGGGAGCATAAGCTTTCATGGGTAAGAACCTCACTTCTTCAGATGCAAGACTTGCATCTGAAGAAGTGAGGGACTTGCATCTGAAGAAGTGAGGTTCTTACCCATGAAAGCTTATGCTCCCAGTACTTCTGTTAGTCTCAAAGGTGCCACAGGACCCTCTGTTGCTCCCTACTAAATTGTGTAGGACTCATCCCTACTACAAATACAATCGTATCAGGCAGCCTATTTACCTTATGTCCAAATCCATGCTTATATCATAATTACAATTTGTTGCAGAGACTGAAATTCAGCCATGTTTTGTAACCAAGCTACATGAACTGGAACAGCGGCATAACCATAGATTTGCGAACAATCATAATACAGTTTCCTTGATGCAATTATATCTGTAGTGGAGATGGGCCCTTCTGTGGTAGGGAAGGGTCCACCTTTTAATATTCAGTCTGGCTCTCACTGACTATTGCTCTTTGTTGTTTTAGCTATCGAACTTTAAGGCTAAAATAAATTACTATGGTTATATCACAAACCTGAACCTTAAGGTACATGTCAAACTTAATATAGATCATTTTGTGCAAAAACGTATAGACGGTTATTTCCGTGGCATCTAGTTGTTAGAGACCATTAGAAATCTCTGTACTTGAATTGAGTATTATACATACTTATTAGACTATTGTAAATAGATGTGTCAAAGTCAGGTAAGTTATTATGTGGATCAGAAAATGTGCTTGGATTTCAGTTAATCACATCAAATTTTATGATGGTTTGTTTTCAAAGCTTTCAAAAAGGCCATCTAGCTGCAAACATATGGATTAAAGAAGCGAAGTACCATAAATTACCTGCTGAACGAACACATTGTTCAGATGACTGGCAAGTCTTCGTGCAAATTGTTCACGTAGGTCACTGAACCGCTGCTGTTGCTGTTTGACTGCATAAAGCATATCATGTCCTAAAAATCACAACAGAAAATATTTTAAGACTTGTATGTTTTTTTGTTAGGAGTGGAAGAAGCTACAGGGCAAGATTCCCTATGTGTGGAAAAACGATCTAAAAAACTGACAGGAGAGGTACTACTGTAACAATGAGAGTGTTACTTTTTCCCTTATTTTATTTAATAAAAGCTTTACCTGGTCGAAGAGCTACATTCATACACTGCAAAAGGGCATCAGCTGCATTAGTGCAGGCTTCAATGCCTCGAGAAGATGCCAGATCCCCCTCCTGGAGGGCCTTTATGTGACCTTTTGCCAAATCCATATGATTCTAAAAGATAACATACAAGTACAGTATATAAGCAAAGCACTGGCTCAAAGTTTAGTTTCATGCTATTCTATTGGAAGAAGACTGATATTATAAGACACTTCTAAAAATAGTTACTTCTCGATACAAAAGATCTCAGATTTCAGGCCACAATTAACATGCTTACAACTAGGAATTCTATCTCTGACAGCAGCTTCACATTATTCGTGTTGCTGAGATGAATTAGGTGGTTGCTTTCTGAGATCTGATCCATTTGCTCTTTTACACTCTGTAGCATTTCCTCATAACTGCTCAGCTTCAGCTCAATTTGATCCACTTCCTTCAGAGCTTCATCCAGCAGCGTCATCAGGATGTTCACTTGTTTCTCAGAGGCCATGATTGACTGGATGTTTGCCTGCAGGGCAAATAGTTAGTTAATCACTTTATAGCCTGATTGTGAATAACAATTTTATACATTTTTTTAACTGGCACCCTCATGACTATCAAATACTGTACCTGCCAAAATGTTAGGTTGTTCTGGCTTTCTCCAATTTCAATTATGTTAAAGTATTAAGATTTTAAGTGGGTTTTAGCCCACGAAAGCTTATGCCCAAATAAATTAGCTAGTCTCTAAGGTGCCACAAGTACTTGTTCTTTTTGCTGATACAGACTAACACGGCTACCACTCTGAAACCTATGACCACAGAGTAGGTGCCTTAGGCCATGGCAGTGTGTGGAATCCTCTTCTTATAAAAAAAATCAGTAAGAATAAAGTTTTGCTCTAATTTTCACAGTATTCTAATATTAGTCAGCATGCAAAGGCTGTAGTCACAGAATAATTTTAACACTTTGGTCCCTGTGATGAATATTTTATGATTTTGCCCTACGGAAAGCTGGAGTTAGGGAAACTGTTTAATTGGCAATTCAACCGTGTTTCTACATAAATCAACCCCATCCAGGAAAAAAAAACTTTCAAGCTTAAGGCAAAAATATAGTTTAACTAGTTAAAAGCTGTCTGTTCTGCAAAAATATTGGAATCACTGAGTCAGCCCCACTTTCATTAAGTTCACTATGTGACAAAGCACTGGCAGTTTGTTGTTGTTTTTTAAATAAGTTACTGTCAAAGATCAGTCAGTCCAATTCTGCAATACTGTGGCATTAATCCAAATCTCCTAGTTGACAGTGCTTGTCACCCTATCCTAAGGTGAGCGGAATATTCTTTTAAAAGTTAACACCTCTGTTATTGTCTCAATTTATTTTATAGTGTTCTCATTTTACAGAGTGAACAATTTGTTTATCTTTTTATTAGTCTATTTACATATTTCATAGTTGGTTTACTAAACATATATTTATGGATCTCACTTTTCCTTCATTTGTTTTTGGGAGACGAAAACGTCTTCTAGAATGCCTTCCTTTTCCTTCTCAATCCTTCACCTGAAGTCCATTCAGCTCATTTCAGAAGGCCTAGAAATGGCTTTAAAGTTCTTTAATATAGGTACTAGTGAACATGCAATTCTTCTGCACAAAGATAGCAATATATGTATCCAGTTAACTGTAATATGCATGATACTCTTTCTTTAGCCTCTACTTTAGAATGCACTGTACGAGTTCAGACAAATATAAAATGTAACAAATGCATAAAGCAGAAGTCTATATAATAAGATTTCAGGATTGTGTGTCTGTGTGTCACTCTGAAGCCAAGAATGTCTGTTGAATCAACATGATGAGATGGAAGCAGCTACAAGCATTGTTAAGAGCTCTTTTTGTTTAGAATATAAACAGGTTCAATTATCACTGGGATTCGTGGTCTGGTACCATACGATTTAAGTTCTTAGCCATTTTTGGCCTATTTAAAAAACAAAACAAAAAAAAACCACCACATTTTTATGAATTACACCTGTGCAATAGCTTGAACTTTCAGCTACTAGTTAAATTATACTGTCATATGTGCAAAAATGCACTGAGTTTCACAAGGTATGCTAATTCATTATATAATTAAAAAAAAATCCTTACCCCATCTAACACCTGCAGCTCTCTAGATAACTTTTCTGCAAAGGCTTCAGCATTAGAAATGGCATATTCACAGCCTTCCATCATTATTTCAATGTCCTGTTCCTCTCTTGCATTTAACTCTTGATACTCATCCACAGCTTCTTCATCTCCTCCTGCTACACTCTGATTTTCTCCACTTGGAACAGATTCTTATGAGGGGAAGGGGGGGAAAGAAAGCCCACAATTAATTCATTTTTGTAATAAAAAAAACAGGAAAATGTGCTACCATTTTAAAGGGAGATAGATAATTCAACCTCCTTTAAACAAAAATAGATTAGACTAGACTAAAAGACAAGGCCACATCAAACAGAGGAAAGGAAACACACAATACAAAAACAATACAATATAAAAACAAACAAGCATGCATGCGGGCTAAGCCCTATATTTACTTCAAAATCTTTTGTAGGGTTTTAGGGATAAGTGGCAAAGTTAAACCTTCACACCAAAGAAAGTTTGGAGAATTTCAGTAACACATCACAAGGGATTCCCAATTCATTCCTACCCAATTCCACAAGCAAGTCAAGAAAGCCTCATGGTCACTGCTACTGAAGACTGCTCATATACAGTTAGCAGATGCAGCCAGGCTTTTACCTATGTAGACTGCTAGGAGAAGCTCACCAACTACAGATGATATCTCCACCTTAATACTAAAACAAATTGGAGGCCTCTTATGAGTTCAAGAAGCAAGGGGACTCACTGTTACCCACGATGGAAAATTAGATAAAGGGTAGTAATTGGCAAGATAGTTAATGTCAAGGGATTGTTTCTTTGGCAGGGCCACATCCTACTTTCACAATCATGAATAATAGGTCTCAAACCTCCCATACTGGCCTTTACCAGCCATTAAGTGTCAAGGTTCAGTTCACAGGTAGATGTAAACAATTCCCCCCAACACATCTCAGAGCTCACTAAGTAAAATCCAGTGGAGCCGACCAAGACAGCTGCCCTCCCACCACCCAAAATCAAGCCACTTATTTAGCATTTAGGAGCCCAACCTTAGGCACTCATTTTTGTAAATCTTTCTCTCTGCCTCTAAAATAAGCTAAGAGTAATTCATAGAAGAAAAAATTGTTCTATAAATAGAAACTGAATTCACTGAGTAAAAGTGAAGTTGATGCTCAACAGAAATTTTCCACAGGAACAGGAAATAATGAAGGAAATGAGGATTACACCTTAAGACATTGATTAAAAAAAATCCAGACAAATATTAGCTGAAATCTGCCACAGGTTTCAGTGTTCTTTTGCTGTCACAATAGTAAGCTTATGAAAACAGTTTGAAGAGAGTGATTAAAAAAACATAAAAGACATTAATGTAGTCCCATACACCTTCTATCACACACCTGGAACTTGCTTTCTCTAGCAATTTGAAAAGATATTCAATGAATTATTTCAAGAGAACAAAACAACTTAATTACAAAAAAAATCATTACACAAAAGAATAAAGGAAAAGGTGTTACGCACCTTCTGCAACTTTAGGTAGTTCTGGAGAATAAAAAGGTGTGAAAAAAGCAGAGGAAAGGAAGCAAAGAATATTAGCTAAGCAGAGTATGAACATTGTGTGTGTGCTTTTTTAAATGGCAACAAGGTTGAATATTACAACATCACAAGGTTTTGAAAAATACGAGTTCAACATTAAAAAAGTAGGTTCTCAAGGAGTTTTTCACCTGTAAATTCCCCTTGAGTCTAATGACTTGAATTCAAGTGTATCTACACAAGTCATTTTAATTGTTTAATACTAGCATATGACTTCTGCCATTTCTGATTAAATCAATCTATGAAGTGTCATTTCACTGCAATTTATACTAGATTCTAGCCATCTAAATGATTTAGCCTTTTACAGTTTTACTCATGTTATTATGATACAGAATAAGTTTACTCCTGTTAGTCTGATACATCAAAGACTATTCAAAGACAATTGATTAGTCATTACATGCAATTAAATCCTACAAAGGCATTCCAAGATTTATATAAAAAAGAGTGTCAGATTACCCTGGAATAATCCTAAACAAATGCAAAAAATGAAGTTTACACACATTTGTATAACACAGTAAGATTTATACAACTGCACAAAGGGAAGTTAAATGCCAGAATGAACAGAGTTCTCCTCTTCTTAGACTTACTACATAGACCCTTACACATTAGCTTTATTGTGTTAGGGAGTTAGTGAATATTTTAATATTCACTAATTATTCTGTATCTCCAGCATACAGACTGTTTCATTTGTAGAAAATGTCTTGTTCTATTTGTTAGAATAGTGAACCTGCTTTCCCCCAAAACATAGCTTCAAATGAACAAGTATCTTTACCAATAGGGTGGTAAATTTGGATAGATATAGTTCTTAAGACCATTAATTGAATTAATTAGTTTTCCAAAACCAGACCTTGCATTTGCTTTTTATACACTTTAGTGAATATCTTTTACCAAGTTTAAAAAAAAAAAAAAAGGTTTGTTAGTTAAAAAAAACAAACAAAAAAACCCACCACCATTATTGAACGTTACCTTCCAAAAGCTGGGCACTAACATTTACGAAGTCAATTTTCTTTCTAAGATATCTCTGGTTCAGTTTCCAGATACATGAAATGAAAGTGTTCTTTTCTGCTGTGCTGCTGGCAACCCATTTGTACACTTTGTCGAAATGCAAGTCAAATTCAGGATTTTCCTGCAAAAGACAAGAGAAATCTCATCAGGCTCATCAGTTACAACTCATTCTCTGAATAGTGGAATGACAGTTTCTAGTTTTTAAAAAAAGTGGTCTGATGGTAGGACAGATGGAAGCTTTACAGCTGTCAACTATGTGTGGTGTGCTGAGATAGCAGGCATTCAAGTGTACTTTGATCAAGGAGAGGCTCAGAGACTTCAGGTAAATATTCCAAAACAGACTGTGTGGGTGGAAAGCATAATTCAGACCTTCAGGTAAAGAGATTACAGATTGGCATGAAGAACAAAACCATTTTCTTGAACTAGATCTGGTGACATTCTCATAAGATATGAAGACTCCTGTGACAGATCTTGGAGATTCATTTACTAGTACTATCTGCCCAAGGTGGTGCAATCAAAATGACCTAGGCCTTGTCTGTCTTATCTTTCTGACCACCAGAAGCAGCAATGGAACCAGCAGGAAAGCATACAGTTGATCCTTGCCCCAATACAATCGGAACGCATCCGTTACTGCATCTTGAGCAGAACTATGGAACTATTTTCTGCATTTTAGAGATTTGTAGTTGCACCCATCACTGTAGGATTTGAGCACTGGTGGATAGAGAAACAATCAGCTGCATCTATAAAAAAATTGCAAACTGGGGTTTTACTTTTCCATGTAATAAGTCACTTACAGAAAGTAAACAATTTCAATTTTATTATTACATTTATCTTGTTGCACCCACCAATGAGAACACTGCCTTAGAATCATAGAATATCAGGGTTGGAAGGGACCTCAGGAGGTCATCTAGTTCAACCCCCTGTTCAAAGCAGGACCAATCCCCAACTAAATCATCCCAGTCAGGGCTTTGTCAAGCCTGACCTTAAAAACCTCTAAGGAAGGAGATTCCACCACCTCCCTAGGTCCAGTGCTTCACCACCCTCCGAGTGAAAAAGTTTTTCCTAATATCCAACCTAAAACTCCACCATTGCAACTTGAGACCATTGCTCCTTGTTCTGTTATCTGCTACCACTGAGAACAGTCTAGATCCATCCTCTTTGGAATCCCCTTTCAGGTAGTTGAAAGCAGCTATCTAATCCCCTCCCCCATTCTTCTCTTCTGCAGACTAAATAATCTCAGTTCCCTCAGCCTCTCCTCATAAATCATGTGCTCCAGCCCCCTAATCATTTTTGTTGCCCTCCACTGGACTCTTTCCAATTTTTCCACATCTTTCTTGTAGCGTGGGGCCCAAAACTGGACACAGTACTCCACATGAGGCCTCACCAATGCCGAATAGAGGGGAATGATCACGTCCCTCGATCTGCTGGAAATGCTCCTACTTATACAGCCCCAAATTGGCAAGAAGGGCACACTGTTGACTCATATCCTGCTTCTCGTCCACTGTAACCCCTAGGTCCTTTTCTGCAGAACTGCTGCCTAGCCACTCAGTACCTAGTCTGTAGCAGTGCATGGGATTCTCCTGTCCTAAGTGCAGGACTCTGCACTTGTTCTTGTTGAACCTCATCAGGTTTCTTTTGGCCCAATCCTCTAATTTGTCTAGGTCCCTCTGTATCCTATCCCTACCCTCCAGCGTACCTACCACTCCTCCCAGTTTAGTGTCACCTGGAAACTTGCTGAGGGGGCAATCCACACCATCCTCCAGATCATTAATGAAGATATTGAACAAAACCCGACCACGGACCAGCCCTTGGGGCACTCCGCTTGATATCGACTGCCAACTAGACATGGAGCCATTGATCACTACCCATTGAGCCCGATGATCTAGCCAGCTTTCTATCCACCTTATAGTCCATTCATCTAGCCCATACTTCTTTAAGTCTCTACTGTGGGAGACTGTATCAAAAGCTTTGCTAAAGTCAAGGAATGACATGTCCACTGCTTTCCCCTCACCCACAGAGCTAGTTATCTCATCATAGAAGGCAATTAGGTTAGTCAGGCATGACTTGCCCTTGGTGAATCCATGCTGACTGTTCCTGATCACTTTCCTCTCCTCTAAGTGCTTCAAAATTGATTCCTTGAGGACATGCTCCATGATTTTTCCAGAGACTGAGGTAAGGCCTTGATTAAACTTGATTAAAAGCTTCCTTTCATTAGCCACTTGTATATCCAGCATCAACTGCACTGACCATAGACTATGGAGTTTAAATCAGGCTAAGGACTTTAGAATACCCACCTTTCCTCCAGTGAAAGTTTCATATCCTTTTAATGCTATACATTCTGTGCAAATTAGACTAGCATTTACCACGACATATTACTTGTATTGCTGCTAATGTTTCTCCTACAAGCAACTGGCACATGAAACTGGACATGATGGGAAATGAAATCTTCATTTATAGTGCTTCACAAAGCACTGTAAAAGAATCTCAGTTGCCTCATCAGTATGAGCTGCTAAGTGTGATGACTAATGATGCATTATAAAAAATGTGTGTACACACACAATTTTATGGGTGTTGTGCATTATAGATGATGTGCAATGTGAAAGGCAAGGGTCCTGTGGAAAAAAAGTAGTGTGTGATCCTGTAATTAAAAGTATTATTATAATGCATTCCCACAAGGGAGCTGAATTAAAGGTGCACAGGCAATGTTAATTCTGGCTTTTCTTAACTTTTGGGTGCTTGACTTTGCAACCATAATTTTTTTTAATAGTTTTTATAAGCTATTTATAAATAGCTTATAAAGTATGACATACGTAGAGAAAACACATACATCAGAGACATATTAGGTTCCACTGAGTAAACTGCTCTGAAAGAAAAGCCTTGATAGAAACAATAGTTTTAGGGGAACTCTGACCCATAAGGAAGTTATTTCCCTAAATTAAATTTAGATTTTCTTTTTAATTGTACTTTTCTTAAAAGTTACAACCAACACATGTGTTAAACATATATTACAGGAGTAATAAAGCTAAGCATATTCACCCTACTCTTGACGGAAATCTTCTACAAGCCAGTAAATCTAAATAACTTTTTGGATTATTCATATATAATACCAATAGGCAGAACATTAAAGGGAAGAAAGAATGAGTAATGTGTGGGCTGGTCTACACGACCACTTAAGTCGATGTAATTTACGTCACTAAGGGGTGTGAAAGAGACACCTCCCTGAGCGATGTAAGTTACACTGACTTAAGCGCTGTCCACACCGGCACTATGTTGGCAGGAGACATTCTCCCACCGTCATAGCTTCCGCCTCTTGCAGAGGTGGAGTAATTATGCCAATGGAAGAGCGTTCGCCCGTCAGCATAGTGCATCTTCACCAGATGCACTACAGCGGTGCAGCTGTGCTGATGTAGTGCTCTAGTATACACTTGCCATGTTTTGTCTCCACCACTCCCATCTCCAGTTACAAGTTCTGAGGTATGAAATACTTAATAGAAAGAATGAAAAGTTACCTTCTACAGAACAGAGATGAATTTCAGGCCAAAACCAAGTTACTGTTTTGGGCATGCACAATCTAGGATTTATGAAGAGGCAAAATATCTCAGGGTCATATACTCTTCAATAGATGGGTCAATGTTCTCATTTCTTGTGGATGGCTTATAAAAATGTATCTCATTACCATGTACACTATTTGTTTTAGACAGCTCTATCTAGGTTCTTATATATTGCTCATCACCATGGTTTCAAAGTGCCTTCTGGTACAAGCATTACTTAAAACCTAGCATGAATTATAAATCAGCAGTAATGCTTTCATTCTACAAAGGCAGTCCATTTCAAGGGGACCTGAATCTGGATAAAGATTTTATACAGTACTCAAATTGGGGGGAAAAGTAGTACTTCTCTTACAAATTCTTGCAAACAAGTCAAGCTCTACCTATCTGAGATGCCTCTGACAGACTATGTAGAATAGATACTGAGAATACTATTGATAGATAGTGAGAATACTCTGCTGGCTCCTCAGGCTTAGCTCCCCCTCACTGGAGTTCAGATACAACCTTGGGCAAGCCAGATTAGGGTACAAGCAAAATAGACAGATGGCTGCCGTCCCAGCTTCCAACCCTCATGTGATGTTAGAATCTAAACTTTGCGTAGCTCACAATTAAGAAGTGAACTTGGACTCGACAGAGCTCTGAATGAAAAACTTTTAAAGTTTCTATACAGTTAGGGAGACACATTGTAAACATAGGTCACACAAACATGAATAAATACATACTTTAACAGCATCTTTGGCATCAACAACAGCAAGATCTCGAAGTGCCCACGCTGTCTGTCTTTTGTAGAAATCTCCCTTATCGGATTTCTTCACCTTGACCACATTTACTTGCACTGGACGTTCTGTTGTCACTGTTAAGTACAGAATTACTTTCAGCAATGAGCAGAGGCTATTTTAAACCAGTAGTAATGTCAACTTCTCATCTACATTTGAATCTATGATTCTGAACAGATTTTCCCCTTCAGATAGTAAGCTTAAAGTTTCTATCTGTTGTAAAGGGATCCCTCCAGACACAGGCTTCATTTTTTATCTCAGACACAGATATGTATCACTGCATAACTTCTAAAATCAGCTACAGTGCTATGTAGGCATTTTTTCCTCATTTGTTTTTTTATAGTAGCCCTAAAATGAAGTGATGAGTTTAAAGAGCAAAGCAGCAGCTATAATGTAAAACAGAACCAAAGACTGACACAACCTAATTAAACTCCCCACAAAACATGGGCTTGACATAATATATTATTGTTATTATTTATTTGTATGATCATAGCACCTACGAGCCCCAGTTATGGACCAGGACCTCATTGCATTATGTGCTCTACAAACACAGATCAAAAAGATAGTCCCTACCGTAAAGAGCTTACGACATTGGTACAGTAACTCCCCACTTAAAGTCGCCCCGGTTAATGTTGTTTCGTTGCTGATCAATTAGGAAACATGCGCATTTAAAGTTGTGCAATGCTCCCTTATGACATTGTTTGGCAGCTGCCTGATTTGTCCACTCCTTGCAGGAAGAGCAGCTAGCTGGTGGGGATTTGGAACCAGGGAGGACCAGCAGCCCCACAGCAGCTCCCCTCTCTCCTAGGTTCCCTGTGCGGCAGCTGCCCAGTAGGCTACCAATTGCCGGCAGTTCAGCTGTCCCTCCCCCCACTGCCATGTGCTGCTCCTGCCCTCTGCCTTGGAGCTGCTCCCGGGAGCCTCCTGCTTATTGTGCAGGGGGAAAAAGGTTTTTAAAATGTTTAAGAAGCTTCATTTAAAATTAAATTAAAATGCAGAGTCCCCCGGATCGGTGGCCAGGACCCAGGCAGTGTGTGCGCCACTGAAAATCAGGTCGCATGCTGGCTTTAGCACATGTGCCATAGGTTGCCTACCCTGCTGTAGCCCAATCAGTATCCACAGTTACATTATTGCATGATTGGGGTAGAACATAGAGTTAATAAATAAATCAATCACTGGAGAATCAGGTTTGAATATAAAATTGTCCTCTCTGGTTAGGGTTATTATGGAGGAAGAGAGGTAAAATGGGGGTTTTTTGTTTGCAAGGGTTCTGAGTTAGGCCAAATTAACACTAATTTGCCAAAAGCCTCTACTGCTTGGAAGGCCTGCAACTAAACTCAGAAACAAAGGACCAAAAGTACAAAGCACAAAAAGACAGCACTCACATTTCCCCGGAGCTACCTGCCCCAGCTTCTAATAAGTACACCCCAGCCTCTTTCCCTTCCCTTTGAAAGTAACCAACATTATTTAAGGTGTTGAGCTTAAACAGCTATGCTTCACTTAAATAATTCCCAGTCAGTAATGTTATTCTTACCTGCCTCTAAACCGCAGTGGGGAATTAAACCCTAAATCCTCAGGTCACTGGCTGGCTTGACAAGCCCTCCTTCTATGAGCATACCTGGAGCAGGGTCCAGCATGGCTTTAATAGTAAAGCTTTTTTTGTTAGGAAAACATGAGTAATTTATTTTCACTCTATACCATAACTGATTCCATCCATTTATAATAAATGGAAGTACATGTTCTCTATACAGGAAAGGAACAGGCTGAGACATGAAAAACAGTTGCCACTTAAAGAAATTAAGTATAGTAAAATGAAGAGTTATATTTAAAGTGAAAAATACTCAAAGACAATGAAAAGAAATACTTTGCTGTGTCTCTCAATCAACATACATACCTGTGGCACACAAAAAGCAGTTTCTCTTCTTTTTGCCTGCTTTGCACACATTCACAATGCTCAATAAACGTTCATCATTTGGAGTGAAAATATCTCTCTGTAAGGCATGCTTGATTGCAGTCATTTTCTCTCAGCTGAAAAACAGGTTTAAAAAAGTCATGCTGAATACAATATAATGTTCAAGCACATTTATGAACTGGTTAAATACCAAAAAAACAGTTACCGGTATTTTCTTGATAGTAACTGTGGTTCAAGAGGTTGTCATCTACGTGGATCCCCTCTATGTATGCAAGCGCCTCATGCATATATCAGAATCTTTGAACAGTGCTGCCCATTGAGCCCTGTCTGCACTGTGCATGTCCTTGTACTCCCACCTACCAAGGGCATAAAGGCAGAGCCGCCTCAACTGTCCCTCAGTTCCCTCACTAATTCAGAATCCCAGGTAAAAGGGGTGCCAAAAAAGTGGGGATGGAGGATGACTCATTAGATTCATATGAATGAAAAGATCTCAAAGAGCCATTATTAAAGGTCAGTAACCATTCTCTCTTCTTCGAGTATTTATCATGAAAGTAATAAACAGTGTCCCCATTTGAAAGGTGGGATTGAAGATTCCTAACTACTACTAAACAGTGATTGTAAATATACCCCTGCCATATTTGGCATCTGATCTTACAGCCAGGTCAAGGCCATAGGATTTAACAAAAGGGGATTACTCCACAGAGCAGTCTTGCTGATCTCAGATATGGGGAATATTTCTAAAGCATGCAGAGGAGGCAGCCTCTGTTCTTTGATTGCTGGTACACCTCTTCCTACAAACACATGATTGAAATACACTGGGTAATCCATTTAGGTATACTCTTGGAAAAAATAGCCTGCCCCTTTGAAATGCTACTTATGGCAGCAAAAAGTCTGTCTAAAGGGCTTTGTTCTATCAAAACATAACAAGGCCCTTGAAACTTCCAAGGTGTGGAGAGTTGTTTTTTCCCGTGGAGAAGAATGAGATTTTGGAAAGAAAGAGAGATTAATAGATTATTCCTAAAATTGTGTCAGATTTGGGATGAGGTCTCAACACCACCTTATCTCTGTGGAATATTGTGTGAGGGTTAGTGATGACAGTTTGTTAGTTTGCTGAGCCTTGTAGCTGATGTAATAGCAAAAAAGAGGCCATCCTGAGAATAAAGTCACGTAGAGAATTGAGAGAGAGGTTCAAAGAGGGGCTCCATGAGTTTGTAAGGAAAATAAAGGAACCCCTTTAAAAATCTGGATACAATAGAGAGAAAACTGACTTTGTCTGAATCAGCTATGCGTGGGGTGGGCATGCCAAATTCACTGCAAGGTATACCTTAATGGAATTAAACGCAAAATATAATCAAGGATTATAGATATAGAGACCTTCAACGGGTCAAGGTTGCACTGAGCTGCCCAAACTGAAAAATCTTTTCTATTTAGAGGAATACGTTTTCCTCATGGAGAGCTTCCTGCTTTGCAGTAGGATTTCTTGAACTTGTAGCAAACTGTCAGTATCATTCAACCAGCCAACATCCAGTCTGTCAGATGTAACAATTTTGGTTCTGAGTGAAGTATCTGACCTCGGGTCTGAGATACTAGTCTGGAGGTGCTAGGCTAAATAGACATCCTAAGGAGAACTGGTAACCAGAATTATCTTAACCAATATGGAGCTATCAGAATCAGCATGGCTGCATCCTCTCTGATTTGCCATACCGGCCTGGGTTTCAGGGCAAACAGCAGAAATCCAAACAAAACCTTGATGCCATGGTACAAAGAAGGATCCTGGGCTCATGTCTCCCTTCGATAAGCTTAGACAGTGCATGTTCTCTTCTGTGGCAAACAGGCATATAATGGGATTCCCCCACTGGTGAAATATTGATATGATGGTGGAGCTCTTCAGAGACCACACGTGGTTGGTAACAGATTGCTAGATAGTTGCTGACACCTGGAAGATGCAGAGCAGCTAAGGATTATCCCATTTTGTCAGTACCACATTCATAATTCGATTGCCTCCTGGCAAAGAAGTGATCAATAGGCAACACCTTGATTTTTAACACATAACATTACATAGTCTGAAACCCTGCATGGTGAAATTCTTTGGAATTGGTAGGAATGCTATGCAAGTTTGATTGCTCATAATTGTAGAAGATATATATATTTATTCATGTCCTTTTGGGACCAAATTCATTGTATCTAAAAGTGGCCCACCTGTGTGCCCCAACCTGTTCCTGATGCATCCGTGATCAATGTCTTTGTAGGTCGTCAATTCCCTTTAAGGAATTATGTTTGTTTTATTGATTGTTCGAAAAGGTACAACTTCAATTGAGTATCCCTGGATTTTCTTCTCCTGGTCCAAAGAGAACGGCACACCGAGCAGTGGTGTGACACCGGGCTCTCACCAAGACAAAAACAGCAGCAGCTAGGGCAGCATGTAAGCAGACCGAGTTTGTTCAGCATGGGCATAGTTTGAAGTCCAAGGGCTTTGAATATCCCAGTTTAGGCTTGAAGCACTGGCAGAAAGAATGAGGCAAAAATAGATTTTTAAAAATATCTTTTTTGGGGAGGAGAGGGGGGAATAAAATAAAATTAAAAAGGGAAGTTGTTGGTAATTAACACTAGCTAACTAGAAGAGAGAATTCTGCTAAGGGGTAGTGGGGTGGTTACTGCTTGTTCCATCTTGCTGCCACAGGTGATACATGGAACTGAGGGAAGGTTTCAGCCACTCTGCCCTCTATGCCCTTGGATGATGGGGCATGAGGGCATAAATAGTGCAGGCCTGGCTCATACCCCTTTTCAAAAATTCCAATGTTGCGCACATGAGGTGCATGCACACTTAGATTAGGATCCACACAGATACCTACTCAAAGAGCAGACATTTTATTTGCTGTCTAATTCTCCTGAATTAGGAAAGGACACTAAAAAGCAACAGAGGGTCCTGTGGCACCTTTAAGACTAACAGAAGTTAGTCTTAAGACTTCTGTTAGTCTTAAAGGTGCCACAGGACCCTCTGTTGCCTTTTACAGATTCAGACTAACACGGCTACCCCTCTGTTACTTGAAATGACACTAGTTTCCCAGTGACTAGAGATACCAGATATACCGATCTGAAACAACTTTTAATGGTTCGACTCACTTTTGTCTGTCTTCATGGTAATGTGACAGGGAGCATATGGGTGAGTATAAGAATTATGATAACCTTTCTTTCTTTATATATACATATAAAAAGAAATTAATGAAAAGCAAACTTGTTTGCAGCAGTAAGATGTTTAACAGTACAGAATGACTCACTCTCTCTCTCTCTTTCTCTCTCTCTCTCTCTATATATATATATATGAGAAAGAGAGAGAGAGTCATTCTGTACTGTTAAACATCTTACTGCTGCAAACAAGTTTGCTTTTCATTAATTTCTTTTTTTTTAAACCACACACAAATACTAATAGCTTTTATTGTTGAATGTTCAATGAGAACAGCATATTGCTTTTGTTGGTGATGCCACTAGACAATTGAGTAATGTATTAAAAGAAAAACAGTATTTTTACTTCCAGTGCTTATGGGCTTTGACCCAGAATCCAAATGATCCAGAAATAGATAGATATTCTTTCAAATAGCTCAGAGTCTTTGAACAGGTCCAAACAAACAGCTCAGTGGTTTGAGCATTGGCCTGCTAACCCCAGGGTTGTGAGTTCAATCCTTGAGGGGGCCATTTAGGGAACTGGGGTAAAAATCTGTCTGGGGATTGGTCCTGCTTTGAGCAGGGGGTTGGACTAGATGACCTCCTGAGGTCCCTTCCAATCCTGAGATTCTAAGATCTCATATCAAACAGGATGTTGCTTTTGGACCTCAGCAAAAGTTTAAGTTGGTGCCTAATGCCAAGATGAAAGTAATCTTCATTATAGTCCCAGCCACTGCCTTCACTCTAAAATTCAGCCTGCACTCAGTTACCACATTTATGCAGTGAACCTTAATATTATGTGATGTTGATCGAGGTCAATTAAATACTGGATATCTTCATGGTACTGCAAGATTGTGAGTTCCCCTTCAAGAATAAAATATCCCATCAGATACTTTGTGAAACACCTAAAAACAAATTCCTGCATTTAGAGAGAATTTGAAAAACTTTATCTATTGTGCCTGAGAAGAGGAGTTGTGAACCACTTTCTTCAATTCAGAATTTTAGGCAATCTTTTAGATATGCTAGGTCCAGACCATTAATGCCTTGAAGATTGAGTGCCTGGAACCTGACTCAGTATTCTATTGGAAGCCAGTGTAGACAGCCGAGTAAACATAGGATATTCATTCTACTTGACCTCTCTGTAATTTTTCATGCAGTTCACTATAAAATGTGGTTAACCCAACAGACCTAAAGAAGACAATGCAGCACCGCAATGTAGACAATGTTACCTCTCTTTACATCCCTCCCCTGGCTCCCCCTCCTCTAGCATATCAAACAAACAGCACATTTGTACTTTCAATCCCCTTCACAATCAATCCTACCCTGTCCTTCATTTGCTATCAATGCTCACCTCCAATTGGCCCATGATGCCAGCCTCCATAACTCACTTGTTAAGTTTTCATATAAGCACCTTTGTGCTTTCTCGCATAACTCCCCCTCGTGCTTGGGAAGAGCTCACCATAAACATTCAAAAAGCTACCCCATTATCCTCCTTCAAATCCCTCCTCAGAACTCTCCCTTGCTGTGATGCCTACAAAAAAAAAAACAAAAAACGAACAACCTTTGACTACAGGGTGCTTGTGTGCTGTAACTATAGCTTATGACCAATATTGTCTCATAAGAACATAAGAATGGCCATACTGGGTCAGACCAAAGGTCAATCCAGCCCACTAACCTGTCTACCGACAGCGACCAATGCCAGGTGTTCCAGAGGGAGTGAAACTAACAGGTAATGATCAAGTGATCTCTCTCCTGCCATCCATCCCACCCTCTGACAAACACTGTCTCTTGTCTTGTATTTACACTGTAAGCTCTTTGGGCCAAGGATTGTCTTTTTGTACTGTGTTTGTACAGCACCTAGCACAATGGGGTCCTTGTCCATGACTCAGGCTCATAGGCACTACAGTGATAAATGTCAATAATAATCACCATTCCTCTCTAAAGGCACGTAGCGTAGCAATCAGCAACTGTTTCTCTTCCATAATCATCTTGCCTAAAGAGTCTTCCTAGGAACAGCCCTCCTTCAATATGTATGTGAGATCACATCAATGTCTAGTGAGATGCTATAGACTCCACTGCCAACACCACCCAGATTAAATCCAGCTATACATCATCATTTTCCTCAGATGCAACCAATGCTACCAGAAGGATGCCTACACATGCTCCTAAATAAAAGATGACAAACTCAACTCAAGCAAAACCAAAGTAACACTGATCAGAAAAGGGGAACTGCTTTGAAGGAACAACTGAGACATCTTCCCCTTCTCCTGATGCCTGCCCCTACTTTCTTCACTTCAAAGTGGTGCAAAATCTTGAGTCCTGCTAGACTCTTCACTAGACCTAGATGCCCAGTGGCAAAATAATCCACCTTCATCAAGCTAAGAAATTGGAGCCTTTCCTTCTGGACAAGGATTTGACCACAAAAATCCACAAGTTTATCACTTCCAGAATGATTACTCCTGGGGGAATTCTGCATCGCTGCGCGTGTGCAGAATTCATGTCCCCCATAGATTTCTTTACTTCTCTGCAGAAAAATGACTTCTGATGGGGAAGCAAAGGGAAGCCTTGAGAGCGGTCATGTGCCCCTCCCCAGCAGCACAGGCAGGTCAGTTTGGGCGTCTGGACAAGCCAGTTGAAACATAAATCATCGCCAGGGAGAGGGGCTGGGCAGTCTTGTGTGTGACAGAGAAAGACACACTGTCCCTCTCACGCACACTCGTCATGGAGGGGCAGGGCTTTGGGTTGTTTTTGAGGAGGTAGGCGTGGGGCAGTCTCTGTCCCCTCAGGCAGAGCAGAATGTTAGCAGTCTACCTGCTTAGTGAATTGTTCTTAGTGAACTGTTCCCGTTGTCTTTGTGAAACCCCCAGGAGTATAAAACAGGTGTAAAAGTTTCAAGGCTCCTTTACATTGCCAGAATGGGGTAAAGGAGTCGTATTTTAAAGGACAGTATGGCTTATAAATGCTTATGGTACTTCAGTGATTAGAACTGGTCTAAATTTTTGGACTGAAAACATTTCCTATCAAAACATGTTCCATGAACTATTTGCTACTGACTTTTCTGGAGATAGCCCGTAGCCAATATAAATTGTGAGTTTGACTCCCCAGCCCTCACTTGCTCTTCAGTTGCCTATGATGTAACACTGAGCATATGGCTGCATATATTTGTTGACTAATAACTAGAAATAAAGGGTCAAGCCTAGCTACATTACTATTAGACAAAGGAAGTTTGGGGATTTCCTCCAATGCTCTCCATTCCCATTCTCCATCCACTGTATTTTAATTTAAATAAATTACCAAAATAATTGAAACCAGCATGATTATATTATGTTATTTTGACAAGTAAAATATGCAGAATTTTTAATTTTTTGAAGCAGAATTCCCCCAGGAGTAAATTATTAATGCCACTTTGTGGCTACATTTACACTATTGGGGGGGGAAATCGATTTCAGATACGCAAATTCAGCTACAGGACTAGCGTAGCTGAATTCGACATAGCTGATCCGACTTACCCTGCTGTGAGAACGGCAGCAAATCGACCGCCGCAGCTCCCCCATCGACGGCGCTTACTCCTACCTGGGCTGGTGGAGTACGCACGTCGATTCGGGGATCGATTATCGCATCCCAACGAGATGCGATAAATTGATCCCCGGAAGATCGATTTTCTACCGCCGATCCGGATGGGTAGTGAAGACAAGCCCTGTATCTGGGGCTAGAAGTGGAAGTAACAGACTCTCCAACTTGTGCAGAATGTTGTAGCCTCTCTCTTCAGTCAGATTGGCCAATGGTAAGCACATAAACTCTGTGCACCAATCTTTCCACAGTCTTTACAGTCCACCTTCTATTACAAGTTCAAGGCCTTGGTCCCAATCTTCAAAGTAGTCAGTGGGCCAGGAGGACCAGCTACATCAGAGATCTCATCTCCATATATGTACCAACAAGACAGCTGTGCTCTTCTGAGACAGTGCATCTGACAAAGCCTAAAATGAAGTATGAGAGAACTGGAGATAAAGCATTTTTGGCTCAGTAACAAGCTTTGAGAGGAGCTAGGAATATAGCACTGGAAGGGACCTCCCTCCCAGGTTACGGAATCTAGTCCTCTGCTATCACAGGCAACCCCATCATATACTCCCATTCATAAATTTATCAAGCTCCATCTTAAAACTAGTTAGGCTGTTTGCCCCCATTACTCCTATTGGGAGGCTGTTCCAGAACCTCACTCCTTTGATGGTTAGAAACCTTATTCTACTTTCCAAACTAAATTTATTCATGGCCAGTTTATATCTGTATGTCCTTGCTCCATCATTGTCCCTTAGCTTAAAAGGCTCTTCTCCTACCTTATTTCTCCCTGGATATATTTAAACAGAACAGTCATATCCCCACTCAGCCTTCATTTTGCTACATTAAATAAGCCAAGTTTTTGTAATCTCCTCTCATAAGATTCCTCTGAAACTGAGACCAATCCAGAGTCTGATAAAGCCTTCCTAAAATAACTAGAACAGTTTCCATTGAGAGCCTCCTATGATGAACAGAGGAAGAGCAGATGACTACATGAAGACACATAGGGCATCACTTCACAGATCTAATTTACCTGCGAAGCACTTAGATATCACAACAACGAAAGCTACAAGGAAAACCTTCAATAAGCAAAGTGAGTGTCAGGCAAGTCTATTTACTGAGCCCTGACAGTATGCACACAATAGAAGAGACAGTCCCTGCCCTGAGAAAGTTACTAATAGCCTATTTAACTGGAATGCCTTCCCAGGAACAAGGAATGTCTTCTGTGATATATGCAGAAGAGTGTATGACATGTATAATTAACAGCCTGTTCCTGGCTTTTAACTTACGCCCTACCATGACAACTACCTATGCTGAACTCCCATAGTGAATGTCCTGTACCTGGCACTGAGCAGGCAGCAGGAGCGGCCTCTGCCCTATCCCAGCGCAGACCGAGTCCTCTCACGAGACTGCAACATGAGTAGTAACGTCCTGCCTCCCGTTAACTGGGAAATTCACACAGAGAAACACGGACAATAATAAATCCAGTCCACTTAAGATAGACATTAAGCCACGTCAGGTACGCTGCGGCCCCCGGGCCCCGCTGGCTTTTACCACCGTTTCCTTACATATTTTTCCTTGTTGGTGTGGAAGGTGCGAGGCGGACCGCACAGCGCGCTGTCAGACTGGCCCGACGGGGACCGCGGCGCTCGACCCCCGTTCAGTGCCAGGGGACACCTGTAACAGCAGCCCCGGCCTCTGCTCACGGGGCCCGGCCGGGGTCAGTGCCTGTCACCGCCGTGAGGAGAGGGGAGCCATGGCGGGGTCACTACACAGCGCGCCGGGGCCGCCCCTCCGGACCAGAAAGCCAGGCGCGGCGACGCCGCCGGGACGGGGACCGGGCACCACACACGGGGCGGGGGCTGCTCGGACCTAGAGCCGCAGGGGGCGGCGCTGCCCGGTCTCTGTGCAGAGCGGGGTTACCGGAGCCAACTCCCCCTTACCGCGGGGCCCGGGCAGGTGGGCGCAAAGGCTGGGGCGTGTCTCCTCCTTAGGGCGCAGCGGCTCCGCCTCCGGCCCATCTAACTCCGCAGCCACCCTACCGCGCAACAGTGAACCGCAGCGGCTTCCTCTTCCTGTCACGTGACTGGGGCGGCCCAGAAACACCGCAGTCAACTGCGGGGACGCTCGCTGGACAGAGCGACCCCTCTCGGCGGGCGGGAGCAACAGTCCGGTCACCACTGTCCTCGCAGCGCTCGGCAAGGGAATGGGGAGGGCGATGGGGCGAGCCAATAGGAGCCCAGGCAGGCGGCAGAGGGCGTGGCTCCTGTTGGGTCACCTGGGCAGAGAGTGGAGTGAAGGGGGAGGTGAAGCACAGCTGATCTGGGACTGTGGGAGGCAGCGTGGGGCAGGGGGTGAAGTCTTGAGTGGGGAGGAGGAACTAAACTGGGGCAACAGGGTCATTTGTCCTGAGCCAGGCCCCCGTCAGCAGCACCATTGCTTTTTACAGTATTTACATTTTAAAAATTAACTTTCTAGTCCCTTTGCTGACTAGAAGCCCTTTGGCAGGTGATACTGGAGTGCCTGCCATCTCCTGAGCCTGCAGGCAGCCTGACAACACCATCACCCTAAGAAGGGAGAATTGCCTCCTTCATCTCACTGGCGGGTTAACTCTGAGTCAAAACGGCAAGTGAAATATTATTAACAAAAGTAATTTTCCCTCTGTTGATATTCACCCCTTCTTGTCAACTGTTGAGAATAGGCCACTTCCACTTCAATTGAATTGGCCTCGTTAGCACTGACACCCCACTTGGTAAGGCAACTCCCATCTTTTCATATGCTGTAATATATATACTGCTTACTGTGTTTTTCACTCCATGCATCTGATGAAGTGGGTTTTAGCCCACAAAAGCTTATGCCCAAATAAATTTGTTAGACTCTAAGGTGCCACAAGGACTCCTCCTTGTTTTTGCTGATACAGACTAACGCTCTGAAACCTGTCGTTATTAACCTTGTTCTTTATGCAACACTATCAGTGTACTAGCTGCTTTGCCTGCAAATATGGAGATAATCTCTGCCCCAAAGAGTTTTCAACCAAACAGACAAAATAGCAGTGAGGGATGTAATGTAGGATGCAACAAAAGCAAAGTTGATTGCATATTGAAGTGTATAATGTTTGTTTGTGCATCATCAGCTGGCTTCATGATGGAGACAGCTAAGAAAGGTTATGCTGGTCACTTAAGTAAAACATCCAGCTAAGCTGGTATTGTAAGTGAAATTTGGGAGTACGACAGGGCTTGGGTATCACTTCTCTCTCTCTCTCGATGAAGCTTTCCTCAGAAGCAAGGTAAAAGTTTGAACAACTAAACTTAAATACAATTGTTAAATGATGAAATGTAAAACTAAACAACACAGAGTGGTTAAAAACAGCAGTATCTGATCAACTCTGGATCCTTTTCTACTGCTCTACAGCCACTAACCTTTTGGCACAGTTTTAAGTGCAGGATGTACTCTTCTTTTAAAATTAATTAGCCTGTGCTGTTATAAACTAGTGTTAAGTAAGTTGCATGTGAAAAACATATTGCACAACTTCTCTGTAGAGTTGATCTGAAAATTGGGTTAATACAATCCTTATAATGTACAGAATGACATAGGTTTTTAACTTGAAAATTACCATGAAACACAAAGTAAATAATGCACTTCTATCACCTTTCACATAAGGATCTCAAATCACTTTACAGCCCCACAACCCCAGTTTCAGCTAGGCAAGGAGCACAAGGTTCACATTACACATAATGGAAAAGCAGATTATCACATGGGGTTGAAAGCAGAAGTTATTTATCAGTACTTTGCAACTCTACACAACAGTTTAGGATAGGAAGTGAAGAAGAAGTCCATATCCCATTAAAACTGCAAGGGAATTACCTGATTTGGAATTTGTTCAGTACTTCAAAATTAAAACCCCTTCATTTGCAAAGAATACCATAGAAACTTTAATAACCATATGTGTTCAGGACTTTGGCTTTACTTCTAATCAAAAAGCATCTTCAGCAGCTCAGTGTACTCTAGCACCAGTACTAATTCAGGGGGAAATGTGACACAGAATCACTAACACCTGCAACATATGGGATTCGGATTTTGACCTTTCAAAGACAGACTCAACTCAAGCATGTATAGCTAATTAGATCTGACAGGATCACAGTGCTACAATGAGAAATGATGTCCAAATTAGGGATTTAAATAACATTTAAAAACAGTAACCGTGTAATGATTAAATGTTTACCAGGGAAACTAGGGGTGTAGAGGGGTGTTATGTTTTAGGCAGGGCTCTGCTGCTGCCACTGCACCCAGGGATCCCTGCTGCTGCTGCTGCATCTGGGGCTCTGCTGCTGCCCAGCATACCAATGTGCCCAGGGTCCCTGCAGCTGGGATGGACCCCGGCCACGGGGCTGGCAGCCCAGAGGGACCACGGGCGTGCCGGGATGCTGGGCGGCAGCAGGGTGGCAGCCGGGACCCCAGCCACGGGGCTGGCAGCCAGGACGGACCCTGGCAGCCGGGGCCCCAGCCAGGATGGACCCCAGGTGCACTGGGATGCTGGGCGGCAGCAGGGAAGCAGCTGGGACCTCAGGCATGGGGCCGGCAGCCCAGAGGAACCCCGGGCAAGCGGGACAGCAGCCAGGACCCTGGGCGGAGTTTAACCGTTAACTGAAACTGATAAGCATCAAGCTTATCGGTAAACTGGTTACACCCTTACATCTGTAGTCCAAATTCTGCCTCAGACTTTTGTATGCAACTCCCATCACCTTTGATGAGGTGATTGCAATTTGGTCTGTACGGTGAGTGACCGTCTCTTTGTGGTCAATAAACCTCATTCATATTTAGCATTGGTTGCATAAATTCTCATAGAATCATAGAAATAAAGGGCTGGAAGAGACCTTGAGAGGTCATCAAATCCAGCCCCCTGTGCTGAGGCGGGGCCACGTAAACCTAGAATATCCCTGACGGGTGTTTGTCCAGCCTCTTCTTAAAAACCTCCAGTGACAGGGGATTCCACAACCTCCCTTGGAAGCTTAATCCAGAGTTTAACTACCCTGAGAGTGAGAGTTAGAAAGTTTTTCCTTATATCTAACTCGAGTCTCCCTTGCTGCAGATTAAAACCATTATTTCTTGTCCTACCTCCAGTGGACATAGAATCATATTCTCACAGCTCTGCAAGTCTTTCATTCATTATTAGCGGTTAGCTAATAAGCGATGGTCACATAAATACCACCCTATACCGGAAACCTACTGACCGCTACACTTACCTACATGCCTCCAGCTTCCATCCAGGACACACCACACAATCCATTGTCTACAGCCAAGCTCTAAGATATAACCGCATTTGCTCCAATCCCTCAGATAGAGACAAGCACCTACAAGATCTCTATCAAGCATTCTTAAAACTACAGTACCCACCTGCTGAAGTGAAAAAACAGATTGACAGAGCCAGACGAGTACCCAGAAGTCACCTCCTACAAGACAGGCCCTACAAAGAAAATAACAGAACACCACTAGCTGTCACCTTCAGCCCCCAACTAAAACCTCTCCAGCGCATCATCAGAGATCTACAACCTATCCTGAAAGATGATCCTTTACTCTCACAGATCTTGGGAGACAGACCTGTCCTTGCTTACAGACAACCCCACACCCTAAAGCAAATACTCACCAGCAACCACACATCACTGAACAAAACCACTGACCCAGGAACCTATCCTTGTAACAAAGCCCGATGCCAACTCTGTCCACATATCTATTCAAGTGACATCATCATAGGACCTAATCACATCAACCATACCATCAGGGGCTCGTTCACCTGCACATCTACCAATGTGATATATGCCATCATGTGCCAACAATGCCCCTCTGCCATGTACATTGGCCAAACCGGACAGTCTCTACGCAAAAGAATTAATGGACACAAATCTGACATCAGGAATCATAATATTCAAAAACCAGTGGGAGAACACTTTAACCTGTCTGGTCATTCAATGACAGACCTACAGGTGGCTATATTACAACAGAAAAACTTCAAAAACAGACTTCAACGAGAGACTGCTGAGCTGGAATTGATATGCAAACTAGACGCAATCAACTCAGGATTGAATAAGGACTGGGAATGGCTGAGCCATTACAAACATTGAATCTATCTCCCCTTGTAAGTATTCTCACACTTCTTAACAAACTGTCTGTACTGGGCTATCTTGATTATCACTTCAAAAGTTTCTTTTCTCTTACTTAATTGGCCTCTCAGAGTTGGTAAGACAACTCCCACCTGTTTATGTTCTCTGTATGTGTGTCTATATATCTCCTCAATATTTATTCCACTCTGTATGCATCCGAAGAAGTGGGCTGTAGTCCACGAAAGCTTATGCTCTAATAAATTTGTTAGTCTCTAAGGTGCCCCAAGTACTCCTGTTCTTTTTGCGGATACAGACTAACACGGCTGTTACTCTGAAACCTAGCGATATATGATGAGACTATGACCCATAAACATTTTGTGCTAAGCTTTGATAAGTACCTTGAGACTTATGATGGTCTAATTGTCAATACATGTGGACTTTAACTTAAAAATCCACATTGTAAAACTACAACCTCATCTTTCGTATACTGGGTTGTTAATTGACTGAAACAATTGAAGCAGTATCAAGGGATATGCTTCTAGGTGGATATATCTTGCGTTTGTAACTCATAAAACAATATACTGTGTACATCTTCTATAATGTATCATTCATGAGGGGCAAGGTTAAAAGAAAATTTACAATCTGATAATTTCTCACTCTAACCACAAAATATAACTGTCTCTGGTAGGATCTATAACAGACTGGACAAAGTGCTTGTTAAAGATTGCACAGAATTTGCATGCAGCTTCAGCAGTATATTACTCAAATAATCATTTTTTAAAATTCCCAGTTTTTCTAACTTCAGACTCTTAATTCTATTGCCACAAAAACAAAATAACAGCACTTTTAAGGCATGCACAACACTTTTACCTCTCTACCCATGCTCTCATTCTGTAGGTGGACTGAGGGACCCTTACATCTTGCTATACCAATTTTAACTCTGCCCCTTGGGACGTTATGTTCTTTAATGGCACAGTACAACCTTCAGTTAATGTTGGGAGAAGATACGAGGAGGTCTTTAATTTATATTGTGAAAATGTATAGAGGTGGAGTATCCAGATGACAGGAAGAGTAGTAAGGGGAGAGCTCTGGGCCATACTGGGAGGGTAAGTGGGATGACATAAATCTAATCTCATGTGCAACGGGAACAAGGACCTGAAATAAGATTGGTGAGGGCAACTTGGACTCTTCCATTGTCCGATTCACTTCAAATGTGGTAGAAATATTCTACCTCAGTCCAAGACACGCACTATCAGATTTTAGCCTATTATTCCTTTATGGATATTAGAGTGGAGAATGGCAATATCGGGCTTACCATGGAAACTCAGTGGCAACCTGAACTATGGAATAGCTGGTGCAACCCCATATTAGTTTCATTTCAAAAACAAAGACAGTTTAGTTACCAGAGAGCAAAAAATACAAACATTTTGAACATGAAAGGAATATCTCACCTAATTGTTTTTCTGTCTTTAAGTTAAATGCTAACTTAGTTCCCTCAAAATTTCTAGGAAAATCCTTCTTCTACTGACTTGATGAAAATTTTAATCCAAAAAACATTTTATATAAAAAATAAGGAGTTGAAATTATAACCTCTGCTATAATTTTTCCTGCACAAACTGTAGAATCACTAGCATCATGCTATAACATGTTTGAAAAGTTAATGGGAAGAGAGAGAATTAAAACTTTAAATACATTGGTTAATGCATTTATTTTCAATGTCTTATCTAACTGACATTATCCTGCACTGCCATTATTGAACAATAAACACACCAGGAGAATGGGTGGGAATTATTCCATGTTCATGGGTCAGATTGCACTCTCTCTGGAGGGGAATCCTGAGGAGTCCAATCCTCAAGGAGAATCCACATCTGGTCTTCTGTGTGGCTAGCCAAAGGTGAAAAGGGGACTTTGTTAGGCAATGCCACAGCATGAGCTGTAGCATCCTTTTCACTTACCGAAGCTGAGGAGAGGATTTTGTCCAAAGGGAATGAATTCTGTTGATTTACATAATGGTGAAGTTACTTTGGCAATTCCAATGCCAGTCTGAAATCATTATGATTTTCATTGTGTTGACATGTTGTACTTTGACCACTCTATCTGTAGTGTTTCAGGAATACAGAGACCACCTCCTCTCCCATTTGCAATATCATAAGATCTCTGTTATAGCTAGAGCAGTTTCTTATGTGGAGGGATGCTGCTTGAGTGTATGGGATGCAAAGAGGTACTGAAAATAGACAATACATTAGCACTTTGTATGCTGGTATTTTCAGTGTGTAATTAAAGAGATAAATTAACTGAGGTTTTAAGACCCTAAATTTGACCTATATGACCATAAAGTCAGATGGGAAAAGTCTTCTCGATTTTAAATATGTAGTTTTGTTTGCTTGTCTTTTATAGGTGCCACTCCATCACTTGGTCATGAAAGGAAAAACACAATAGCCTCTACTTATATTAGACCTACCAAAATAAGTTGCATCCATGTTACTGGGAGCAGAATTTGGCCCAGTAATTTGGATGGTCTTTGCTGGCTTAACAGCACTCAAATCTATTCTGGTACACCACATTATTTTTGTATTTAAATTCCTGGGTTTTGTTCAATGAAAATAATACAGGCAGGCACGCACAGAATGGAAATCAATATTTGCTGAATGGAAAAGGACTAAATTGGTAGTGGGAAATGTTGTTTCTAGTCCCTAAAGTGTATTATAAACTGTGTCAAATTTAAAACAAACACTTGGAGCCCCATCCTGTTTTCACAGCAATCAGTGGCAAAACTTTAACGTGACAGTGTCCCTTAAGATAACCCTTTTTAAAATATAGTAAGAAGATTCTTACATGGTGTAAATTAGCATAGCGCAACTGACTTCAATGGAACTAAACCAATTTATATCATTTGAAGATCTGGCCCAATATAAGCTTCTTGTTGATATTTAAAGTTTGTATGTGTTAAGGTGGATAGGAAATCTATGATTAATGCATGGACAGAGGAGAGATAACATATGATATATATGAATGTTACGTGGGCATTCCCATGTAGTCTCAGTTCTAATATTAGTTTAAACATTAAAAAAGAACATTTCTCATGACAAAAAATAAATTTAAAAAAATACATTTTGTGGCAGAATCTTTTCTTCCTGTTTACCTCCCAGGCATCTGAGTGATTCTCTCTTGCCCACTGTCTCTTGTTTTACATATTCCTGCTACTGTGGAATTCTTATATTTTCCTCTAAAGCAGCTGGTACTAGTGTCAGAGATGGACATGATGGATCTTGGGTATGGCAATTCCTATGTTCAAAGGTTTGTCCAGATATGATCCAAGGCACTAACTCTCTTCTCATTTTGGGAAGCAATGTTTTTCTCCTTTAAACTCCTTTCTATCCTCTCTCACCACTAAAAGCCTTTTATAAGAATGATATAAATGCATTTCTGTAGATCAGTGACTCTGAGAGATTCCTACTGCAAGTGTCTGTCACTGCTGTCTCTCTGTCTATTAGATTTTGGAATCGTCTCACCAGGAATTAGTGGAAGCCCCAGCTGTCACCTTTTAAACTACATTGTATGTCTAAAGCACCAGAAAATGTGCTCTAGGGAACAGTTCTGCATTAGTAGAAAAGTGGACTAGATGATCTGTCAGGTCTTTTCCATTTATAATTTATCTGATTCTGTATCTCAATGGCATAATTGTGTTCTACTAAACCAGAGAGTGATAGTCTCCTACATCTCAGAACACAGAGTTTTCACAGTGCCACCCTATCAGCCTGACAATACAGAGTGTCCTGTTATTTGGGGCCTCACCTAAGCCCAATGAAATAAATAGGAGTCTTTCCACTGATTTAAGTGAGCCTTAGATCAGGCCCCCATGCATTTTTTATCATTGTTAATTTTGAAGGAATTTAAATGGAAAATTCTCATTTGTCTCACCTTTCCTCCTTTTTGATCTGATCATATACTTAGGGATGGATTATACTCTCATCAAACAAATTACATGTCAAATGGGTTTTAATTGCATTATTTCACATCCAATACAAGCTTATTTAGTCAGAGATAGATATAACCGTACAGTGGTTGAAAGATATGAACAGTTCATCCCAGTGCATTAAATATCTTTGAGCATTATATACAAATTTAGCTAGAGTTACATCTAATCCGTTTCCAGCACAATGCAGAAAATCATTGGTGAGAAATTCAGCTACCTGTACGTATCTTCAAAATGAATGTCCTGTAGTATTTATTATTAAGTGTTTAATCCTTTTTGATTGACTACAGTCTTAATGATGGAAATTTGCCCACCCAGACAACATGTCCTTCTGCTTATAAAGTACAGAGTTTGTGAGTATTCTAGAAAATATTATGAACTATAGAATAACAGACAGTCCAAAAAAGACTTGACTTAAATCAGATGTAACAACTGCCTTAGTTATTGGCTATTAGAGAGGTTTTTGTCCAGCTTGGGTGGTGGGCAAATTAGCTCATAAATGTATGAGATATACAATACTTTGTTTAGATTATCCCAATGTCATGTAGATGCTGAAAGTATCAACATAGTTTTATAAATTGTATTTATAAATACAGTGCTCCTTCTCTATAAAGCTGCATACAGCTAGATAGCTAATATAAAGAGAAAGCTTGTAATGGATTTCAGTGGATCACATATGATCTAGAATCAGATTGACTTAGAGAACTTTCAAGGGTAGCCTTATAATGAAGATTCATGTTAAAAGGACCCTTGTATATAACATACATCTTAGACCCTAGAATTAACTATGTACTTAGCGTATAGTCAAAGGGCAGGACTTCATATCAGTTAGGAAGGTGGGAAGCATTTAAAAAAGTAAAGTCAAAAGCTGTACATTTTATACAATCTGTTATAAATAATTATTATTTTATTTGATTTTGTTCCACTTGAATTAAAAATGTACATATATAGATTCCTTCAGTCCAGGAATCTCAAAGTGCTTAAAGATATTAATGAAGTAAGCCTCACAATATCCCTGTATTACTATCTCCATTTTACAGATAGGGTATACTGAAGCTCAGAGAAGATAATTGACTTGTCACAAACCAAGTTAATGTCAGAACTGGGTATTAGAACCAAGATCTTAGCTCCCAGTTCTGTGCTTTAACTTCAGAGTCATGCTTCCTCTCTTTTAGGGGTCATTCATGGGCCCTCATGTGCACCCGTGCAGAAGAGTAAGGGAGCGTAAGGAGCCTCCTTATGCCTTCCATGAGCTACCTCCATCACCAAAGCCTTCACAGGCAGAAGAGAAGAGAGGCCACTGTCAGGCAGCTACTCCCCATCCCACAGAGTTTATGGGGACTGAGTAGGGAAGACTGGGAATTGACTTCATCCCCACCAGTGCACTGGCTCGTGCACCAGATTCATCACAGAAAGAGAAATAATTTGAGCTAACAACAGACTAACCAAGTTTCCTGTCACATCAAAGAAAATCCCAATTATAACCAAAAAACTCCTAACTCATGATTTAATAATGTTATCTCCTGCAGTGCAGGCGAAGAAGCTTGGGGCAGGTGATCCAGCAGGGCCAGGGCTGAGATGGAGTGGGGTGAGGCATCACAGGAGGAGAACCCCAGTGGCTCACTGGGGCAAGAGCTTCAGCAGTCACTGGAATGGAAGGCAATGGGTGCTGCCATCTTGGATCACACTGCTCAGCATTGAGCAGGTCCATTTGCTCTTGGCACATGAAACTAGAATGATGCTGAGTTGCTACTGCATGAGGCAGGAGTGGAGAGTGTGGCCTAGTGGAGGGAGTCTCTGTGCATGTGTGAAAGACTTGGGCTGGGCAGGGACACCCTGAGAGGAGAGTAGCTGAGGAGAGCAGGACATGCAAGGGAGGAAGGAGGAGTGGAGGTACCTGATGCCTTCCCCTGCAGGGGGCTCATTGCTGGGTCTTATGGGTGGCAGGTTGAGCTGGGTGCAGAGGGACATCGATGGGCTGGGATCTCAGTTCATTGGGACACTGAAATATGGTCATTTTTGGTTAAATCTCATAACTGGAATATTGGTACAGGGGGGTATGGCTTGTCTAGGAAGGAACGGCAGGGGGGAAAAAGGATATAGATGTAGCATTACAGATCAAAAATATATACGCTTGTTCTGAGGTTCAGAAGGAGGTGAGAGGCAGACCAGTTAAAAGTCTTTGGGTAAAAGGAGAAAAAATAGGGGTGACCTCATGTTAGGGGTCTACCATAGGCCATTAAATCAGAGAAAGGAGGCAGATGAGGCATTTCTAGAATAAATAACAGAAATATCCACAACAAGAGCAGTAGTAATGGGGGATTTGAACTATCCAGACATCTGTTGGAAAAGTAATAAAGCTAAACACAAACGCTAAATTTCCAGTAAGTTCTTGGAATACATTGGGGACAAAAGTTTTTGTTCCAGAAAGTGGAGGAAGCCAGGGGGACAGCCATTTTAGTCTTGATTCTTACCAGGAGGAATTGGTTGCGAATCTGAAGTTGAAAGCAATTTGGGGTGAAATTGGTCATGAAATGATAGACTGCATGATTCTGAGAAAAAGAAGGAGTGAGAGCAACAGAATAAGGACAATGGGCAACAAAAAAGCAGACTTTAACAAACTCAGAGAACTAGTAGGTAAGTTCCAGGGGAAGAAAATGTAAGGGAAAAAGGAGTTCAGGAGAACTGGCAGTTTTTCAAGGAGACAATATTAAACACACAACTACCAACTATTCTGATGTGAAGGAAAAATAGGAAGAATAGTAAGAAGCCAATAAAGCTCCATCAGGAGCTCTTTAATGACCTGAAAATCAAAAAGGAATTGTACAAAAAGTGGCAACATGGACTAATTTTTTATTTCAGAAGGTGGAGAAAGCTACTACGGTAGAGGCTGTTCTAGATTTCATTTTGACCAATAGGGAGGAATTTGAAAGTGGAAGGCAGCTTAGGTGAAAGTGATCATGAAATGGTAGAGTTAATGATTATAAGCATTGGCGGATTAACAACCAGAGGTCCCGACGAACTGGGCTGCCCCCGCACCCCAACCCACTCTGCCCATGACCCGGCTCCCCAGCTGGAGCATCGGGCGGGCAGAGCAGGGCAAGCCCAGTGCCCCGACCCCATTTATCCGGCAGGAGCACCGGAAGGAGAGGGGAAGGGGGGACTGCAGGTGGAAGGGGTGTAGGAGGGTGCTCTGGGCTGGGACCGAGGAGTTCTGAGGGCAGGAGGGGAATCAGGGTTGGGGCAGGGGGTTGGGGCATGGGGAGAGGCTCAGGGGTGCAGGCTCCGAGCAGCACTTACCTCAAGCACTCCCAGAAGCAGCAGCATATCCCTTCTCCGGCTCCTATGCAGAGGTGCAGACCTGTCCACAGGCACCGCCCCTGCAGCTCCCATTGGAGCACCAGAGAGGGCCACTGGGGCGGGGCCATTGGAGTGCATAGGAGCCAGAGGCAGGCCATTGCACTGCTTCTGGGAGCCATGTGGAGCAGCCCCCAACCCTGTGCCCCAGCTGGAGCGCCGGAGTAGGGCAAGCCCTAAATCCTGCTCCCCAGTGGGAGCTCGAGGGCTGGCTTAAAATGGCTCACGGGCGTAATTTGCCCAGCCCTGCACTAGCCATCTTTTACATATATCCGCATCCGCAAGCCGTCTCACAAGGACTAGCAACGGAGGGGAGGGAAGGGAAGGAGTGGGCAGCAGGGCTTTGCAGGGAAGAGGCAGCGCAAAGGAGATGCTGGAGGGAAGGGGCTTCACATCACATGCTGCTCCCAGGGGCTCGCAAGCGACGGCACACAGCAGCAGCAGCGCATGTTGCATCACAGTGGGGCGGAGGGGTGGAGCACTGGGGCACCGTCCGCTCCAATTCCCATGGCCAGGGGTGGGCCCTGCTGCCCAGGAGCCATCGGGCCAGGCCCAGGATTGGGAGCGCAGTCAGTGCTGCCAGGCCGTGCCCTGATGGGGACTCTGGTGCTGCCCGAGGGGCCTGAGCTGTTGGATAGGAAGCAGCATGACGAGCGGGTGCTTGACAGCCCCGACTCCAACCTGCCGTCCAGCCCTAGCCACTGGCTGCTGCCGCCAGCCCCGAGCGTGCTGCACCCTCCAGGCTGCCCGAGCTGGAAGCTGGTGCGTAGAGCCCTGCGTGGTTGTATCCACATCCGATCCACTATCCGCAAAAATGGTCAATGGATATGAAGCAGATATCCACGGATTTGCAGGGCTCTACTTATGAAATTAATTGTCAGATACTTAAGGAACTAGCTGAAGCAATCTTGGAACTGATAGCAATTATCTTAGAGAATTCATGGAGAGTGGGTGAGGTCCTAGAGGGCTGGAGAAGAGCAACATAGTACATATCTTTAAAAAGAAGAACAAAGAAGACCTGGGAAATTATAGTGCAGTCAGCCTAACTTCAATACCTAGAAAGATACTGGAACAAATGATTGAAGAATCAGTTTGTAAGCACGTAGTGGATAGTAAGATTACAAGGAATAACCAGCATGGATTTGTCAAGAACAAAACATGCCAAAAAAAACTAATTTCCTTTTTTGAAAGGTTCACTGCTCTAGTGGTTCGGTGGGAAGCAGTACCAATAGCCATGATATATCTTGATTTTTAGTAGGGCTTTTAACGCAAACCCACATGACATTTTCATAAGAAAACTAGGGAAATGAAGTCTAGATGAAATTGCTATTACGTGGGTGCAAAAATGGTTGAAAGAGTAGTTATCATTGGTTTTCTGTCAAACGGGGGGGGGGGGGGGGGCGGATATATTGTGGGGCCCTGCAGAGGTCAGTCCTGGGTTTGGTACTATTCAATATTTTCATTAATAACTTGGAGAATGGCATGGAGAATATGATTATAAAATGTGTGGATGACATCAAGCTGTGAGGGGTTGCTAGCTCTCTGGAAGACAGGATTAGAATTCAAAACAACTATGACAAATTGTAGAATTGGCCTGAAATCAACGAGATGCAATTCAATAAAGACAAGTGCAAAATACTACACTTAGGCAGGAAAAAAATCAGATGCACAACTACAAAATACGAACTAAATATGATAGTACTGCTGAAAAGGATCTGGGGTTAAAATGGATCACAAATTGGATATGAATCAACATTTTAGGAAAGATGTAGACAAATTGGAGAGTGTCTCAAAGAGAGCTACAAAAATGATAAAGGTTTAGTAAACCTGACCAATGCGGAAAGTTTGAACAAAAGGCATGTTTAGTCTTGAAAAAAGAAGACTGAGTTGGGGGGAACCTGATAGTCTTCAAATATGTTAAGGGCTGTTATTAAGAGGACAATGATCAATTGTTCTTCATGTTCAGCTAAGGTAGAACAAGAAGCAATGGGCTTACTCCGCTGCAAGAGAGATCTAGGTTAGATATTCAGAAAAACTTTCTAACTACAAGGGTAATTAAAATCTGGAATAGGCTTCTAAGGGAGTTTGGAATCTCCATCACTGAGGTTTTGAAGAAGAGGTTGGACAAACAAGGTTTACTTGGTCCTTCATCAGTACAGGGAACTGGACTTGATGATCTCTTGAGGTTTGGGAGATTCTATAACAGGTTTGGGGTATTTCCTCCATCGTCAAGTCCTTCTTCCCCACTCCAGATTTCAAACCAGAAATTCTCTGGGGGCTCTGATGCTCTCAGAAAAGAGCCAGTTTTCATAGTCCTCCCCATCCAGACCCCAAAAGCTGTGCGCTTTGTAATGAAAGTTTAATATAAAGATTTCCACTCCCCCATACGTTTGCAAAAGCAGCATAAGAGTAATAGTAAAGGATTAAAATAAATTGAAATTAACAACCTTATATATAGATTTAATTTGGTAAAACTTTAGCTCTTAGTTGGTGGGAAGAATCAGTGAATCGAGTGTAATTATTTTTACAAAATACACATTTAATGTAGTAACCATAGTCATATATTAAAGATCCCACCTTATCTATTGGCAATAGTATTTTTAAAGATGTGTATGATTAGTAGAAAAGTATACAGTGGCACTCAGGGGCCTCCCACCCTGGGAGCCAAACCCCCTCTCCAGGGCCTTGCACCCCATATCTCTCTGAAATTAATTTGGAAATGCTGGTCAGGAGGGCTAGCAAAAAGACGGCTGCAGATTACTTCACCTAGAACAATGGGGAAGCAGAAACCCTGTGATTTTGCTCCTGTGGCCTTGCTCCTGGGGCAACACAGCTATGAATTATCCTTTCCTGATGCTGAATTGTAGGGTTACAATCCAGTTCTTAATATTGTGTAGCATGGTGGTTACCCCGCTCCTGCCTGAGGGGTTTAAAACAGCCCTGGCAGAGGGCTGGGGCAAAGGGGAAAGCTACTGGGCTGATTGGGGAAGTAGCCACAGCTGGGCCATGCCCCAGTCAGGCCCCAGCTGGCCTGTATAAGAAGGCTGGGAGCCAAGAGCTCAAGAGTCTCTCTCTGTATTCAGAGAGAGAAGGGCCTGGCTGTAGCAAGCTAGAGATAGTGTACCTGAGTGGAGTATGGCTGGGGAGCTCCAGCCTGGATAGCCCCAGGCTGCAGCCTGGTAATAGGCCAAGGGGTACTGGGGATTGCAGAGGGCAGCCCAGGGCTAGGCCAAGGCAGCAGGTCCAAACCCAACCTTGCTGATGATGAGTGGCCTATACTACAGTCTGCCCCAGAGAGTGGGGGCTAGCTGGTGACTGGCAGTTGCCTTCACCTGAGGTGAGGTGGGGTTAGTGGGTGGGGGTTCCCCTGGGAGGGGAGACCTAGCATATGTATGGGTATTGCCAGGGGGCAGCACCCAGAGCAAGGGGCAACAGGGGTCCTGGGAGGGACACGGGGGGGGCCAGTGCAGAGGACAAGGCAGATCACTGGCCTGCAGAGGGCGCTCCAGAGACTGGTGAGCTAATTCCCTGGACGACCAGCAGGAGGTGCTGCAGAGGTGAGTCCGGACCTCTTACAATTGACTATGAGAAAGATTCCCAAAAGCACTCAATGGGAGCAATTAGGCCAGTGCTGAACTCAATGGTAAAACAACTGACTTCAATGGAAGCAGAGGTAGGCTAATGCTGAACGCTTTTTAAAAAGCCACCCAATTATTTAAATTGTTACATTTAATCAAAGGCATTAATATGCATTTAAGTAACATACTGAAAATATGCTGAGAAATTGTTAGAGCCATTGCAAGCCACAAAACCTCACTCACCCACTCCTGTAATAGACCCATAATTTCTGGCTGAATTACTGAAGTCCTCTTTAAAGATTTAAAGTTACAGAGAATTCAACATTTATTCCAGTAGAAACCTGCAAGTGACCTAGGCCCCATATAGCAGAGAAAGGTGAAAAATCCCCAAGGTCTCTGCCCCCAAATATGATGGTCATTTGGACCCTGAGCATTTCAGCAAGACCCAACCTGGAAAAGAATACTCTGTAAGAACTCAGAACCCTTCCTATCCAGTGTCACTGTTGCTCTAGAGCTGAAGAAAGTGTGGATGTTAAACTGTGTTCCCAAAACTAGGTTAGCATCAAAGTTGATTCAAAGAAAATGATGTGAACAAAATATATATATATTTGTATTCACTTGTGCTCAAAAAAGGGGCAAATAGAAAGAGGCAAAATTAATCAGGAAATATTAACTTTAAATTTTTAAGAGGGTAGCACAAGTGATGGAAGTTAAAAATGAAAAAGTATTTGACACTCTGTAAAAAAGTATAATAGACACATGTTTCCCCACAGTGACAATGCATCCCATATTTTTCATAGTGATATTATTATGATTGGTTATAGCATAATTATGATGCATTTTATGCAAGATAAATCATGTAAGGTATAATTGGAAAAGTTATGAATTGCTGAATATGATTATCCTATTTTTATGCATATTTCATTTTTATCTGAAGTTATGAATATTGACTTTTTTATCTGTATTTCAAATGTAGTTACACCTGGATAATGCCCACTAGACAAGATGCTTTCAGTCTAGCTAGTGGGTGGGGAAGGGCCTATTCAGGGCAATGGGCCATTAGGAAAGAATAGGCCTTAGGAGAAGCTTCTCTCCCACCTGGGGAACCTTCCTGAGAATCCTACAGAGAGCCTCCAAGTAATGGCTGCTATGACTCTCTACAAGGACATGTGACCAGACCACATGTCTGTGGACTCCATCTTGGGATGTCAATATTTTTCCACAGACTGGTTTGGGAACCAAGCAAGTGCAGCTTGCCCCTTAAGAATCTGCAACCTGCTTGTATCATCTCTTACAGTGAGAATCTGCTAATTCATATCCAATCTACCTAGTATATTTGGCTTAGTTTGTGTTTTTTGTTTATATGCTAGGTAATCTGCTTTGATCTGTTTGCTATCCCTTAAATCTATCTTTTGTAGTTAATAAATTTGTTTTTGCTTTATCTAAACCAGTGAGTTGGAGTGAAGTGTGTGGGAATCTTAGCTCAAGGGGCAAAGGCTATTGCATATTCCTCTCTACATTGAGGGAGGGGGCGAACTTTATGAGCTTACTCTTTATAGTTCCCTGTGCAGTGCAAGAGGGTATAATTTTTGCGTTTATACTCCAGAGGGGGTGCATGCCTGGGGAGTTGCCTTAGCTGTAGCCTTTCCATTGTTGGTTCATTGCAGGGGCTGGACAGAGAGCCTGCATGTAACTGCAACTGCATGTGGCACTACCTGTATGAAGGCTGGTGTGTAAGTGTTTGCATGATTGGGATCTTACTGAAAGAAACAGTTCATTATCTATATAAAAATGAGGTTTCTGGTTTTGGTTGATATGTAAAATTAAATAGCAAATACTGCATAGCACTTATCTTTTATATCAGATGATTTGTTGGAATCTGGCACTGGAAGCCAGCTAGTCACCTTATTGTTATAAAATCCATCTTTATGGCATAGGACACAGGGACAGACACAAAAGGTTGGAAGCATAGAAGCATATCTTCATAAGTACTAAACAGTCCCCATTGTTGGATGACCAGAGTGAATCATCATTTATGTAGGTTATATCGAAGTTCACAATCTTCAAGTCCTTTTTAAGGTACATGTAATTCAATTTGTTTAACGTTCGAGCAAAGGCATATTTAGATGCACAGCTATATGCTTCCCAACTGTAGACCTTCTCAAAGTGCATGTCAAAATATGGATTATCCTAAAAAAAAATGGAGAGAATGAAATTACTAGCTTTATAGGCACTGGAAAAGCAATATTTATTGTTTTATGCTTAGCCACCTTGTAGTCTTTATCTCACTATAATGGATTCATGAAATATTAGCACTGGACTTCAGAAATATTTCCACAATCCATAGACATTCCTACAGGGGTGGTTCTTTTAAATTTTTACCAAGAATGCCCTAAAACAGTCTGTAATCAGATATAACTCTCAATGATGTGAGCACGGGTTTCAGGATTTGTCCAAATGAACACACTACAACTTATGACAATTATAAGACACAATTTTAAAATGTACAGGACTGTAATATTGTCCAAAATGTACTGTATGAAAAGCACTTATCTCCTATTATAAATAAATTCCCCTATCAAATTAAGAGTATTGATTGCCTTCTTTGCCTATATTGCAGATTTCTAGGTTTACTGGCTCCTCTGCTTGCTTAATGCTAACAATGGCTTTGAAATTAAACCTGTTAAATTAAACTTTGTGAATGTCATTAGCTGTAGTTTATTATGAACATTTATCCTAATGTTAATGACTTTATGATTAAATCTTTTTTCATCAGAAATAAGACAGCCCTTGATCATACCCTCCTATGAAAAAAAACCTGTGGGAGGAGGTTCTGGAATAGGAAATCTCTGGGAGGATTCCCTCAGATAGCTCCCTCAATCACTGCATTATGGGAGTGGAGTTCAGTGTAGCCATGCTATGAGCAAGTCCTTCTGGCTGCCATGGCTGTGGGAGCTCTGGGATATGACGAGAGGAAAGATAAATCAGCCCTAAACTGTTATTTTTTTGGCCTAAGCTGCATGGAGCCAGGAGGGGCTGGGAGTGGTTGGACATGTCGTCCACCCCCTACCCTAATTCACCCAGATTTACCATAAACACAGAGTGCATAAAGTACTCAAAGTATGGGAAGGGAGATGTGACTGACCCTCCCCCCTCATGGGCATGAGCGGAGTGTCATGTTCTTGTACCAGACATGGACGAGCTACACAGCTTGCATATACACTCCAGATGTGTTCATCATAAAATCCTTTCAGGCTTTGCCAGGTATGGCTGATATTTGTTTAAATAAGGTATTTTACATATATACACACACACACCTAGTGACTGAACAGTAAAATACAATTTAGCATTCCATTACATCTCCCCCTTTAAGTTCTACATTCCCACCATTTACAATATTTACACTATCACACACTTTGTTCAGTATAGATCAGTCTGTTAAGTATCTCTGAAATGTGTTAAATTTCTAATTACATGATCCGAACACAACAACTCGGTCATCTAGCTAGCTGCAATGACTGTCTCTGGTCAGTTTGGAATCTGAGTGTTCTTCATGTTCTGCATCTGCCATTTGTAGAGTTTGTTCAGCTCATTGTTCTTTCTGAGGAACAAACCGTAGATGTTGACAGTTTTTGTTGAACTCTCCACTGGTGGTCTCAATCACATGATCGTAGTGCTGAATTATTTCTTTACAGCAGCTGGAGTTGTCCATCCCTTTTCTCCATCTAATTTGACAAAAACATGGTCACCAGGTGGTAGATCTGGCAGTTCTCTAACCAAGTGATATCTGTTGTAAAAGTGTTCATAAGCTTTTTTTTTTTTAGCCTTTTTATCCTATTGGGCTACTTCATGTCTGGTCATGTTGGAGATAGAACTACTGCTCAAGTTTTGGAAAAGAACCTGAGTTGTCTTCCCATCAGGAGTTTTGCTGGACTGTATCCAGTAGCTGCTGTTGGCATTGATCTGTTACTCAGAAGAACAAGGAATGGATCTTCCTGCTATAGGATTTTCTTGGCTGTGTGTACAGCTTTCTTAGCATCTCCTTTTGCTTGTGGGCAATGTGGGCTGCTAATAATATGATCAAAATCATATTTCATTCAGAATGACTTACATTCTGCTGCAGTGAATTGTAGTCTGTTGTCTGTCATTAGTTTTTCCAGAATACAGAAGTGATCAAAAGATAATTTTCAATTTCTCAGTAACACTATGACACATTTTCTTTCAAGTGCATTATTTCCATATACCTGGAAAAACAATCCACTCCAAACAGATTTTGATGTCCTCTGAATTTGCATAAATCTGCATCTAGTCTCTTCCAAAGAGACTCTTCGGTAGGTGTGTTTTATATACTGTATGGTTCAGCATTGTCTTCTTTGTGAATTTGTACTGGATCTCATTTCAAAAGTCCCCTATTATCATATCTGTCATCAATTTCTTTCACTAGCCCATAAGGGCTGCCATATTGCAGCTGAGAAGGTTGTTGGTCTTTGATCCTAGGCACTCTGAACAATTGGAAAAAGGCAACCAGAGTGCCCATCTTTAAAAAAAGGGAAGAAGGAGAATCTGGGGAAGTACAGACTGGTCAGCCTCACCTCAATCCCTGGAAAAATCATGGAGCAGGTCCTCAAGGAATCCATTTTGAAGCACTTGGAGGAGAGGAAGGTGATCAGGGACGGGCAACATGGATTCACCAAGGGCAAGTCATGCCTGACCACCTGATTGCCTTCTGTGATGAGATAACTGGCTCTGTGGATATGGGGAAAGCGATGGACATCATATACCTTGACTTTAGCAAAGCTTTTGATATGGTCTCTCACAGTATTCTTGCCAGTAAGTTAAAGTATGGATTGGATGAATGGACTATAAGGTGGACAGAAAGCTGGCTAGATTGTCGGGCTCAACAGGTAGTGCTCAACGGCTCAATGTCTAGTTGGTAGCCGGTACCAAGCGGAGTGCCCCAGGGGTCAGTCTGGGGCTGGTTTTGTTCAACATCTTCATTAATCATCTGGATGATGGGATGGATTGCACCCTTTGCAAGTTCGCGGATGACACTAAGCTGCAGGGAGAGGTAGATACGCTGGAGGGTACAGATAGGGTCCAGAGTCTCCTAGACAAATTGGAGGATTGGGCCAAAAGACCTCTAAGGTTCAATAAGGACAAGTGCAGAGTCCTGCACTTAGGGTGGAAGAATCCCAGGCACTGCTACAGGCAGGGGACTGACTGGCTACACGGCAGTTCTGCAGAAAAGGACCTGGAGATTACAGTGGATTAGAAGCTGGATATGAACAGTGTGCCCTTGTTGCCAAGAAGGCTAATGGCATATTGGGCTGCATTAGTAGGAGAATTGCCAGCAGATCAAGGGAAGTGATGATTCCTCTCTATTCGGAACTGGTGAGGCTACATCTGCAGTACTGCATCCAGTTTTGTGCTCCCCCACTAAAGAAAGGATGTGGAAAAATTGGAGGGAGTCCAGCAGAGGGCAACAAAAATGATTAGAGGGCTGGAACACATGACTTAAGAGGAGAGGCTGAGGGAAATGGGGCTATTTAGTCTGCAGAAGAGAAGAGTGAGGGGGAATTTGATAGCAGCCTTCAACTACCTGAAGGGGGGGGGGTTCCAAAGAGGATGGAGCTCGGCTGTTCTCAGTGGTGGCAGATGACAGGCACAAGCAGCAATGGTCTCAAGTTGCAGTGGGGGAAGTCTAGGTTGGATATTAGGAAAAACTATTTCACCAGTGGTGAAGCACTGGAATAGGTTACCTAGGAAGGTTTTTAAAGCCTGGCTTGACAAAGCCCTGGTGGGGATGATTTAGTTGTGGTTGCTCCTGCTTTGAGCAGGGGGTTGGACTAGATGACCTTCTGATTTTCTATGAATGCATAGCTTTTATCTTTGTAAACAGTTTCTGTGATGAACTGGTAAATGCAGTTCAGAATACCTCCAGGGCTACTCAGAGCTGTGTCTGGCGACTTAAGCTCTGGGAGGGGTTAAAGTGATTGTACATCCCTTCTGAGAGGACTGAGACATCAACTCCTGAGTCAGTTTTAAAGTCAGTAGTCTTGCCCTGAATATTCAGTTTCACTCTCCAGGCAGGCTCTGTCATCACAAGTGATAGATTCCAGAAACTATTCATATTGTAGACAATCAAAAGTAATTAACTCCCTGACTGCTTTGGTGCAGCAAACAGACGCAGACATGTCCATATATTGTACAGTTATTACACCATGTGCCTCAGCTGGAAATGCATCATCTCTTGGGATATGTCTTTTTCCACACTGTGATGGGTGTTCAACCCACACTTGCCCTGAAAATGTTAATGAAGGCAAAGAAAGCAGTTAATTAATCCAACAGGCCACAGCTGAGGGTAATCAGGTGGCCAAGTAATCCCTTGAATGAGTAAAGGAGTCCAGGTCTGAGCTGGGCTGGACTTATAAAGATAGGAAATTGTAAGCAGTGGGGGCTGCTGAGAAAGGGCAGACACTCTCTGGAAATGGGGAGGAGTGTTTGGAGACTGCAGAGTGAGTAGGATGCAGTCATTTCCTGGGAAGAGGGAGAAGGGTTTTGGAGCTGGTAGACCCAGAGAGAGAAGGGGGACCAGTGGTTGGAAGCAGTCTAGGGAAGGTGCAGTGAGGGTTAGGAGAGGAAAGCTCAGGACTGCTGAGGTTGAGGGTCCCTGGACTGGAACCCAAGTAGAGGGCAGGCCTGGGTTCCCCTACCAGCTACTGGGGAGTGGCCTGGGCATTGCAGATGCTAGACAGACAGCAGGTCTGGAAAGACTCTGAATTCCCTAGAAGGTGAGGATCTTAGTGACCTGGCTGAAAGGCTGAGTCATGATGAGGATGCCACGGTTCCTGGAGTGAGGTGGATCTGCAGAGGGAGAGGATGATGGGATAGGCACCACCTGAAGAAAGTGCACCACCTGTAAAAAAAGCTCCCCTTTGGCCCCGTGCACCTTCTCGACCCTTTTTATCAGGAGCCGCAGCCTGGCAGGTAACTGGGCCAGAGCTCTCCTCTGCTCCCCTGAGCCTGCCCAGCACTGCTCTGTCCAAGGTGCTATCTCCTTAACTCAAAAACAACAAGGAGTCCGGTGGCACCTTAAAGACTAACAGATTTATTTGGGCATAAGCTTTTGTGGGTAAAAAAAACCTCACTTCTTCAGATGCATGGAGTGAAAGTTACAGATGCAGGCATCTAACTTTCACTCCATGCATCTGAAGAAGTGAGGTTTTTTACCCATGAAAACTTATGTCCAAATCTGTTAGTCTTTAAGGTGCCACTGGATTCCTTGTTTTTTTTGTGGATACAGACCAACACAGCTACCCCCTGATAGGACTCCTTACCTCAGGAGCCAGTCCTCCCCCTTGCTAGTCTCCTTTGCTAGGCAGGCTTTATATGGGGTCAACCCCGGTCCTGACTGGCTCTCCATAGGCCTTTGCTGATCGGCTGCTGGTCTGCGCAGCCTCTCTGGCTTGTTCCAGCCCTTTTTCTCATGGAGTGTGGCAGCCACCCCACTACCGTCTATCTGATATTTTCACGTCTTGCCTTCCCTAAAATCAGTTTTCAAACAATGTACACAGCTCTTATAAAACATTCAACATTTTCCCCTGGTTCTCGAATTCCCTGGTGAAAACATGCTCTTTCATAAACATTTCTATGAGGTATAGAGAGGTATAGAGTATGCATCAAACATAGAACCCTTTCATAGTTATCTTTGACTATTTTCAGTGAAGTCAAAGGACTTAAAGATATGCTCTGCTTGCTTCCCCATAGCATAAAATAAAGACAATAGCCGTATATCTCCAGTTTCTTGGTTCAGCTTGGTTGCCATGCAAAATCTTGCAAAATATTATTTCCAGTCTTTCCATTCTGAAGGTTTATCGAAGTTGAAGTTCTCTAGGGCATTGAAGAGTGGTACGTTGATGAGATCCTGAAACCTTTGTTGCTTTGTTTCTTCTGTTTGCAACCTTTGTAGCCTTTTCCCTTCTGTTTCTATTCTTTACTCCTGACACCATGTCATGTTGTTCTGTATCAGATATGGACTGGCTGTACAGCTTGCCTTTAAGATATGTTCATCATAAGATCCCTTAATGCTCTGCCAGGTATGGCTGAGGTTTGTTTAAAGGAAGTACTGTATTTCTCACACAGAGCCATCTAGTGGCTGAACAGTATAATACAATTTAGCATTTCATTGAAGAGAGAGGTGTGAAGAGGGACAATCTTTCGGGGGTGAATGATTCAGACCAAGATTTGTTTTTCTTGGAAGAAAATTGCACTGATTTTTTTTTTTTTGAGAACTCTGCATGAATTCATTTTTATGTAGAATTTATTGCAGTATTTGTACTTGAATTATATTCATTTGGCTGAATATCTATTAAAATCTTGTATTGTAAATGCAATAAGGTATTTTCCTCAATGCACCTTCATCTTCTGTAAAACTGAATTTAATTCTGTCTCTGGGTTTGTTCTGATGTCTGTTTTTACTGCCAATTTTGCCCCTTCCATAGTTACACATGAATTACTACTGATTTGAATCCTTTAGCTGCAGGTCCAGTGATTAGGGCACTAGGCTAGGACTTGGAAATTAAACCTGGATCTCCTTAGTCTGCTATACACTTTGTGTGAACTTGGGCAAGTCATTTAGCTTCTCTGTGCTTCAGTTCTGTATCTTAAAATGGGGATAATAGTACTTCCCCAACTTACTGGGGTGTTGTGAAGATAAATACATTAAAAGATTTGCAGGTGCTCAGATTAGTGATGAGGGCTGTATAAGTATCAAAGATATATACATCCTGTTTACTTTACTTGGTTCCTCTGAATGTTTTTCATGAGTAATGTGAGCAAGATTTGGTCCCAAATATTTCAAGATTGCAGTTCATGGGAATGCAGTTGCTAGCTCCATGTCTTTGGGTCCACCTCTTTTTCATTATATCTGTGGAAGTTTTCATGGGAAAGCTCCAGTGTAATAAAATAGTGTGTGGTCACTACATCTATTTAAAAAGAGTAAATCATTAAGTGTCTTAGGCCTTGTTTAGGTGCACGTGGACTTAATCTTTAAGTGATTTAGTTAAACCCGTGCAAGTTTGTATACAAACACTAATTTAGTTTTTTTAATTTTGAAAAAGCAAGATTAAATCAAGATTTGTTAGTTAAAGGTCCATGTTCCCACTCCATATCTATAGGTGCAGGCTACCTTCTGGGCACACAAATTTGTGCCACTTACTTCTCCACTCTGCAACATTTGGGAATGTTCAGGGACTAGGCATGGTCTGGGGATTCCCTGGCAGCACAGCAGTAGGCAGATGCTCTTGCATCCTGAAGATCTGCTGAGAGCCATGAGGACCTCAGAATTTGTGAGCTAAGGGGGCAGAATCCCCAGATGCTGCTTCCACTGATAGGAATAATTTTGTCCCCACACCTTGCAGAATTTTATATAAAGTTCTGCAAGTTGAAACTCTGGAATTTTCCTCATCTTTACTCAGGTTATTCCAAGTTCAAATATCCTGCCCTCCATTATATGTAAGTAACTCAACTGAAGACATTGAGTTAAATTTTCCTTTTAGTTACACCAATGTTAATCTACTGATCTACTCCAGATTTACACTGGTGTAGCTGAGGTCAAAAAGTGACTGGGAAAATCTCTATTACGAGGTCCAGCTGTAGGCACCAGCAAAGCAAGCACGTGCTTGGGGCGGCACAATTCTAGGGGCAGCATTCTAGCCATTCTTTTTGCTTGGAGCGGCAAAAAACCTAGAGCCGGCCCTGTCTATTTCTACAATGACATACAAGCAAGAAATAGGCCATCTTGACTCTCATATCTAAGCTGAGTTTACAGAGCTGCCAAAAAAAAATTATTGTAAGTGGAGCAAATGTGATCTGGAGTCTGACAAATGATAAATCTCCATTATGCCACTTTTTTTACAGAATCTTTCTTAGTAGAACTGCACCTCATCTGTTGTCACAAATTGTAACATAAATGCATTGTGCTAATAGAAACTTACAATAAAATACAGCACTTACAGCGTCTGCTTCTTTTCCATCAATCATCTCCAGATCTTTCAAAAGCCACTTTTCAGCCATTTCATATTTCTCATCCAGATCTATTCTAAAGTGTTTCACCATAGATATTTCTACTTCTCCACCTTTGGTCACTGCAAGACAAAAAACTAGTTTACTCAAACAGACAATTGGTTTCCAAAATATCTGAAAATGAAATACTTCATCAAGCTGCATTTTAAACAATAGTTTAAAAACTAGAGCTATATGAAACTTGATGGGTTTGTTTGCACAGCGAGCAGAATTTAGCCCAATGTTTGCAGCCCATAAACTCTATTTGCTTTTAATAGATTCTTTTTTCACCCTAACCCAGCCTGTAAAGACGAATCTTGTTTGTGGGAAAGCTTTGTTGTTGGGTTTACTAAAGAATACACTCATTAAGGCCCCGATCCTGCCTTTAGATCTGTGCAAGTAGATCCTCATGTGTCTGGAATCCTACTTACTTCAGTTGTGCACCATGCACATGCAAAGGTCCACTGAGTTGATGGACTGTGACCAAAATCAGTTCTGAGTCTGTGCATTTACTTTAATGTTTGTATACTTCCTATGAATGGAAGATCTGTGTTTTCCTATAAAATATTAATATAATACAAAACAAAAACAACATGTAGTATTTAAGAAATAGTACTTGAAGTTCCAACTTGTCTGTGATTATCTTCTGCTAATAGGGAGTAAGTGAAGGAAGGATAGAAAAACTCTTCATAATCCTCATCAATAATTAATTAATTAATTGCATTAAGCACTGAAAAGGAGATCAGTATTGTGGATTATGCATGTGAATTAGTGGGGGAAACACTGGAATTTGAACACCTATATTAGGTAGGTTTATTTTCTTTTTTTAATTGTCAGATGGTGTCTATGGCTTCATACAAAGATTTGTAACTCTGGCACCCTTCTGAGAAGTGGTACACCTCTGACCTAATGGCCTGCTTCTTCAGCATTTTTAAAATAAAAACAAGTGTAGGGCCTGATCTTGCAAATTCTTGCTAAAGTGTATAACTCCATTTACAGAAGAGGGATTACTCCCATGTGCAAGGGTTTACTGGGTTAAGCCCGTATTTCATCCTGAAATACAGAGACAAACCCAAAACAACAAATACACTGAATATAGTTTTTCCTGCAAATGCACAGTAAAACAGGGTGGCTTGCTTTTTTTTCTTCCTGGCCCTGTCTGTTGGGAAACCCAACTAATTACTGCTTTTTTTTCTAGTGCTAGGCTCTAGACTCCAACTAGGAGTTAAAATCATGACATCTGAGAAGAACGTGTGTTAAGAAACAGCCCTAGAAATAGTGAAGTCCTAGCTCATCTAAAATATGTCCTCACTTCTTTGGTAATTTAGGTTATCCAAGTTCCTATTCCTCATATTCCCGTGACAAATTGTATAACATCAGCATTTCTCAGATTTCCCATTTAATTTAGGTTTGAAATTTCTTCTTGGGGGAGAGGAGCCACATTCTAGTGCCTTGGATTGTTTAAATTGTTTCCTGGGGTGTTTTAAAGAAGAAAGATGCAGTTTGGGGATGCTTGTATTTTCCATTGGATGATATTAAGATGTCATTGCAATCCCTCCTAACCACATCAAAACGCAGTTGCTAAAAATGGCTAGACATCTCTACATTTCAGTTTTGCCACTAATTGGGTTGATTAGTGATTCAATGTAGGGGAGTATATAATATCCTAATTCCAGACTTTTACCATTTGCCACTATGAAAGTGAAGAGAGACAATATTGGGAATATGGCATGGAAATAGCAGCATTTATCTACCTGCATTGTGGTTTTATTGTAGTATAGCTTTAAATGGGATAGTCTGCTAAAGGTTTCTGTTTGCATCTATGCAAATATTTGGTTATTTACAATATTTTCTTTCTTACAAGCTATTGACAGGCATAATACAGGTTAACCAGGAAGAATAAATTGAGACTACTATTGAAAGGATAAGATTTTAGGTAGAATGTTTTGATCTTACACTAATTGTGCTGCTAGAATATATACTTGTCACTTGTGAAGAATTAGAAAACATTTGTCTGTATTTAAAGGATATTAAAACAGTAACAATTTTGTTTTAAAAGATTTCATGCCTGATATTTGTACACCTTCTAAATGCACAAAAATACCAACCTGTTTTCAGCGTTCACAGAATTTTTTAAAATTAAAACAAATTTGGGCTCCTTTTCTCCTAATCCCTTATGGATACTGCACAAAGCCATCACCCTTCTGACCTTCTATGATATCACTGGGAGGCTCTATTCAAGAAACTTCCAGGATTAGAAAGAGCTGTTTAGGTCAGGATTAAGGACTGTATCCTGCAAGGTGCTGAGCAACTTGAACTCTGTGACTACAGTAGGAATTGGAGGATGCTCACCAACTTTCAGGATCAGATTTACTCTGTGCCCACCACTTACCCAACTATGTTAGAGTGGGGGGGGGGGATTCTCTCTCACACACACACACACGTGCGCACACACTCACTCTCCATTCTTAAATTTCAGTATATTTTCCATTATGTCTACAGAGATTCTCCATTAGGTGAATTTGTTTAGATTTCTTCACTGGTTTGTTCTTTTTATTCTGTGGAAACAACACTCAAATATTTCAGAAGGAGCTTTTGCTCTTTTTTTCCCTTTGAATGTTCTATAACATAACTTTAATCTGATTTTTAAAAAAATATTTGTCATAGTTGTACAAACTATCAACCTTCACAAAAATTCCTGAAGCCCATATGTAGCACATGGTTTGAACCTCAAGAACAAAAAGGGAGCAGAAAGTAATATTCACTTCTACCTACTAATCATATTTATAAATTCCCTAATTCTGAACAGCTTTCAGTGGTATAAAAACAATACATTTAGAAATCAATGAAATTGTATTTCACTAGGTGATATTTATTAAATAGGCATTGACAAATTTATATAGCAGACACATTTGAAATGAATTTTTTTGTAAATATTCTAGTAATAAGGTTGTGCCACCGTGAACAATCTTACTTTATTATAGTAATGAACATTCACAATCCCTTGGCTTAAACAAAGATGTACTTCAGGCAATGAATAACAAACTATACTTAAACACAATGAGGGGATGGGGACTGCAAACACTAAAAAAAGAGGAAGAGAACATGTTTACTGAAGAATGTTATGGTTATTATAAAAATAGCAGTCTTTTAAAGGCAATTAGCTACACAAAATATGTTTGCAAATAGTCAATACAAAATGTTAGAAAACTATTCACAATCTCATTTTTGTGTATTATAAACAACTATGTATCTGGTGCTTTTCAGAACTGGTCTGAAGTAGGGGAAAAAATGCATACTCCTTTCCAACCCTCTTTTCAACTTCCTAAATGTTGGCTACAACTTTCCAAAAGTGCAGGGATTCTGAGCAATGCAGTAGGTGTCATGCTGTAGACAAGGAAATGCCCCGAACTAGATACAAATGAGAAACCTAGAGAGACTTCAGACGAGGCTAATGGTTTCAGACTCCTCTTGCTTTATGCATGTCCACATTTTAAGACTGCAAAGGAACTGCTTGATTGAGACTGACAGCAGAGACAGCAATCTGGCAACATACTGGCCTGTCCCAAAAGATTCCAACCCATTTAATGCCATTAACTACAGCGGGAGGAAGTGTTGCAGTTTAGTTGCTCGCCACTTATTTCAAATACAAGCTCGCATTATAGGCTCCGCTACTTTTTATTCAGGCAACATTCCCATTGAAGTCAATGGGAGTTATGCCCGCATTTAATCGTGCGGGATCAAGCCCTATATATATTATTGCCCAACATCATAGGACCAAATTCTTCACTGATTTACCCTTTTCTTGTTCAAACGATTTATTTCAGTGGCGATGCCCTGCTATAACACAGGGCGGCAAATTTTACACTCCCCCTTCTCTTCTCGCTGCGTGAACAGTTTGTATCCACTCTCAGCGATGCATTTGGAAAACGCATGTGGCTAAGGGGCTATCCAGTTACTGTTCTATACTGTCACTCGCTTTATTACCACACACAATGTGCTTGGGCCAGAGGCTATTCCTAAACATCCTCATGTGGAAATCTCGGATCCTTCTTACTATGCAATTATAATCTGTTGCGCATACTGTGAATTAATGAAAGCGACGCTTTAAGCCTTCCATTTAACAAAGGAAGATCCTTCAGACAATGGACAGCGGCGCAGGCATGATCGTAAAATGTAGGCTATATTCGTGTCAACAGCCAACATAAAGGAACAAGGCCCCAGACACCCGTCTCCTCGGGTTTAAGGTTAGGAGTCTGGCGCGCAGCGGAGCAAAGGTAGCTGTCAGTTACACTTCACCAAGAAGAGAGCCACAAGGTCTCACGTACGAGGCTTCTGTGCAATCTTCTTTGCTTGTATCTACACTTGGTTTAATATCGAAACAAGCGCCCTGCGTTTGTTTCAATTATACTAGGCCAAAGCCTAAGTTGGACGCAGGATCATTAGTTAAAAACCTTTGAGAGGAGCAGCACTTCCTAAGAGTTCAGTACACCGCCGTCCCCTCCCACCGACCCTGCTATTCCCACCACGGGACAAGTCTCTGCTCTAAGGGCAGTTGTCCAGACCGCCACGGGGAAAGAGCTTGCATTAGAGCCCTTTGAATACAACTTCAAAATAGTTGAACAGGAGTACTTGTGGCACCTTAGAGACTAACAAATTTATTAGAGCATAAGCTTTCGTGGACTACAGCCCACTTCTTCGGATGCATA
>NC_048302.1:87781996-87805881 GCF_013100865.1 Trachemys scripta elegans
AACCGATTTCAATAAAACCGGCTTCTATAAATTCGAACTAATTTCGTAGTGTAGACATACCCTGAATGAACTAACGGCTCTATTGTCCCATCAGTAATATGCACGTGTGAAACACTTTTTACATTAAATGAGAAACAGGCTGAAGACTAACCTGTAGGAGAACACTTCAACCTCCCTGGCCACACAATAGCAGATGTAAAGGTAGCCATCTTACAGCAAAAAAAACTTCAGGACCAGACTCCAAAGAGAAACTGCTGAGCTCCAATTCATTTGCAAATTTGACACCATCAGATCAGGATTAAACAAAGACTGTGAATGGCTATCCAACTACAGAAGCAGTTTCTCCTCCCTTGGTGTTCACACCTCAACTGCTAGCAGAGCACCTCACCCTCCCTGATTGAACTAACCTCGTTATCTCCATACTGATTTATACCTGCCTCTGGAGATTTCCATTACTTGCATCTGAAGAAGTGAGGTTCTTACCCAGGAAAGCTTATGCTCCCAATACTTCTGTTAGTCTTAAAGGTGCCACAGGACCCTCTGTTACTTTTTACAGATTCAGGCCTGGTCCCCACTAAGTCCCTACTTCGGACTAAGGTACGCAAATTCAGCTACGTTAATAATGTAGCTGAATTCGAAGTACCTTAGTCCGAACTTACCGCGGTCCAGACGCGGCAGGAAGGCTCCCCCCGTCGATGCCGCGTACTCCTCTCGGCGAGCTGGAGTACCGGCGCTGACTGCGAGCACTTCCGGGATCCATTTATCACATCTTAACCAGACGCGATTAATCAATCCCAGAACATCGATTGCGTGCCGCCGGACCCTCCGGTAAGTGAAGACAAGGCCACAGACTAACACGGCTACCCCTCTGATACTTGATCTCATTTAATGGTACAACTTATATGAAGCTGTTCAGTCATTACTTTTCTCTGCATGCCACTTACCATACTGTGCAAATGTGTCACTGAGAAGACATTGCAAAGTATTTTTTATTTGGAAGCAGGGAGTTTTACTTGAGATTTGCAAAGTTCTGAAGGCATGTTGCAAACTGACCAGGTCTGCCCTATCCTGTTGTCCTTGAGAACAGCGGGAGTCGCCGGGACAATTGAACAAACTAAAAGGTAGACCATTACAATCAAACAAAAGCTACAGTTCTTTATACAGCCGTGGCAATCTGTACAATCTACTTCTTCAGGAGGCTATCAAGTCAAATAGTTAACAAAACCTTTTAAAGAGATTGGACAGCTTTATGACCAGTAATAATATCTGCCATTATGAGATAGCTATACCTCATGCTTCTATAAACTGATTACCTGCTTGAGCTGGGAAAGAATCTGCCTGTCCTCATGTAACACTATTCAGGATTGGCCAGATGCATTTGGGGGGGAAAGAGGAAGCCATCCTCTGAAGTGTTAAAATACTCCCTTGGAAGCAGAATACATAACAGGTATGGCTATGCTTATAACCTATGGTTAACTATGCTTGTCACCCAGCAGATGTTTCCATAAGGGTCCTCAGCAGTACAGTATCCCTTAATTTCAAAACTTGCAATAGACTGTTCCAATCTTTGATTTTTCTCCCATTCTTAGATGCCTGTTGCAGCTGGCTATTGCAATTATTTCTGTTTTCATATCACATCCATCAACATGGTATTTAAGCGCTTCATTTATTTTTCATTTCTTGTATTCTCACCCAAATCATTTCACTACTTACAGCCAATTTTTATCTCACTGCCTTAGTAAATAATTTCCTTACAAAGGATCTCCACCCACCCCCCCCCCGCACTTCTTCCCTGTACATAGATTGTACCTATGGATGTTAATTTAACATTTTTCAACTTTGAAAACTCAATGGCAACATTTGCATTTACTTCTTTTCTTAAATGAAGTCAGTTCTTTAGCTGTCATATTTATGGATCACATTTAAACTTTTAACTTGCCAAGTGACTGTCCTCTTTCACTGTCTGAATCACGTTGGTGCTGCTTCTTGTCAACACAACTTTGTTGCCTGGTGGGAGATGCTTAGCTCTTCTTCCCTGTGCACTGAAGCTTTAATTTTAGTTTGTAAAATAATGTTGATTGCAACAGCGTCTCTCTTCTGCAGGGTTTGTTGTGTTTCTAATGTCACTAACTATTGCAAGGAAAAATGACACCAGAGTATCGGACCTGTGTTAGTCTGAATCTGTAAAAAGCAACAGAGGGTCCTGTGGCACCTTTGAGACTAACAGAAGTATTGGGAGCATAAGCTTTCGTGGGTAAGAACCTCACTTCTTCAGATGCAAGAGTGTGATCTCAATTAGTATGATATAAATCCATAGTAATACCACTGATTTTTGTCTCTGGCCTATGGACTCCTGCAATGAGGATCTTGCAGGTGAGTTATGAAGCGGAAGACTATTTTTCCAAAAATTGTTTTGTTTTTATTACTAATATTCCGTAGCATCATAGATATACTTGGTGGTTCACTGACATGAAATGAGATGTAGTCACTAACTTATAGGTTTTTACATTCTCAGAGCCTAATTCTGCTCTTGCTTCCTCTGGTGTAAATTGGGAGTTACTCCAATGAAGTTATGCTAGTGTAAAACAGTGTGCTTTAACAATAAACTACCTAAGTATGTGGCCAAACAACCACAACATTTGAATTGTTTAGAATCATAGAATATCAGGGTTGGAAGGGACCTCAGGAGGTCATCTAGTCCAACCCCTTGCTCAAAGCAGGACCAATCCCCAACTAAATCATCCCAGCCAGGGCTTTGTCAAGCCTGACCTTAAAAACTCCTAAGGAAGGAGATTCCACCACCTCCCTAGGAAACCCATTCTAGTGCTTCACCACCCTCCTAGTGAAAAAGTTTTTCCTGATATCCAAGCTAAACCTCCCCCACTGCAACTTGAGACCATTACTCCTTGTTCTGTCATCTGCTACCACTGAGAGCAATCTAGATCCATCCTCTTTGGAACCCCCTTTAAGGTAGTTGAAAGCAGCTATCAAATCCACCCTCATTCTTCTCTTCTGCAGACAATCCCAGTTCCCTCAGCCTCTCCTCATAAGTCATGTGCTCCAGCCCCCTAATCATTTTTGTTGCCCTCCACTGGACTCTTTCCAATTTTTCCACAATCTTCTTGTAGTGTGGGGCCCAAAACTGAACACAGTACTACAGATGAGGCCTCACCAATGTCGAATAGAGGGGAATGATCACGTCCCTCAATCTGCTGGCAATGCCCCTACTTATACAGCCCAAAATGCAATTAGTCTTCTTGGCAACAAGGGCACACTGTTGACCCATATCCAGCTTCTCATCCACTGTAACCCCTAGGTCCTTCTTTGCAGAACTGCTGCCTAGCCATTTGGTCCCTAGTCTGTAGCAGTGCATGAGATTCTTCTGTCCTAAGTGCAGGGCTCTGCACTTGTCCATGTTGAACCTCATCAGATTTCTTTTGGCCCAATCCTCTAATTTGTCTAGGTCCCTCTGTATCCTATCCCTACCCTCCAGTTTATCTACCACTCCTCCCAGTTTAGTGTCATCTGGAAACTAGCTGAGGGTGCAGTCCACGCCATCCTCCAGATCATTAATGAAGATATTGAACAAAACGGTCCTCAGGACTGACCCTTGGGGCACTCCGCTTGATACCAGCTGCAAACTAGACATGGAGCCATTGATCACTACCCGTTGAGCCCGACAATCTAGCCAGCTTTCTATCCACCTTATAGTCCATTCATCCAGCCCATACTTCCTTAACTTGCCAGCAAGAATACTGTGGGAGACCGTAACAAAAGCTTTGCTAAAGTCAAGGAATAACACATCCACTGCTTTCCCCTCATCCACAGAGCCAGTTCTCATCACAGAAGGCAATTAGGTTAGTCAGACATGACTTGCCCTTGGTGAAGCTGACTGTTCCTGATCACTTTCCTCTCCTTTAAATGCTTCAGAATTGATTCCTTGAGGACCCACTTCATGATTTTTTCCAGGGACTGAGGTGAGGCTGACTGGCCTGTAGTTCCCCAGATCCTCCTTTTTCCCTTTTTTAAAGATGGGCACTACATTAGCCTTTTTCCAGTCATCCGGGACCTCCCCCGATTGCCATGAGTTTTCAAAGATAATGGCCAATGGCTCTTCAATCACATCCACCAACTCTTTAGCATTCTCGGATGCAGTGCATCCAGCCGCATCGACTTATGTTCTCCAACTTTTCTAAATAGTCCTGAACCACTTCTTTCTCCACAGAGGGCTGGTCACGTGCTGCCCAGTGCAGAAGTCTGGGAGCTGACCTTGTTTGTGAAGACAGAGGCAAAAAAATCATTGAGTACATTAGCTTTTTCCACGTCCTCTGTCACTAGGTTGCCTCCCTCATTCAGTAAGGGACCCACACTTTCCTTGACCTTCTTGTTGCTAACATACCCGAAGAAACCCTTCTTGTTACTCTTAACATCTCTTGCTAGCTGCAACTCCAAGTGTGATTTTGGCCTTCCTGATTTCACTTCTGCATGCCTGAGCAATAGTTTTATACTCCTCCCTGGTCATTTGTCCACTCTTCTACTTCTTGTAAGCTTCTTTTTTGTGTTTAAGATCAGCAAGGATTTCACTGTTAAGCCAAGCTGGTCGCCTGCCATATTTACTATTCTTTCTATGCATCGGGATGGTTTGTTCCTGCAACCTCAGTAAGGATTCTTTAAAATACAGCCAGCTCTCCTGGACTCCTTTCCCCCTCATGTTATTCTCCCAGAGGATCCTGCCCATCAGTTCCCAGAGGGAGTCAAAGTCTGCTTTTCTGATGTCCAGGATCCGTATTCTGCTGCTCTCCTTTCTTCCTTGTGCCAGGATCCTGAACTCGACCATCTCATGGTCACTGCCTCCCTGGTTCCCATCCACTTTTGCTTCCCCTACTAATTCTTCCTTGTTTGCGAGCAGCAGGTCAAGAAGAGCTCTGCCCCTACTTGGTTCCTCCAGCACTTGCACCAGGAAATTGTCCCCTAAACTTTCCAAAAACTTCCTGGATTGGAAGGTTTAGGTTTGATCTGTTCCTTCCACATTTTTTAAAATATATTTGTGAGTCTTAAGTTTACTGATATATTTCTGCGATATCAGGAGTAAGGCCCGACAGCTGCACCTGCTCAGTCTCCTGATGCCCTAAAAAGCTGGGCCATATTAGCTAGGCTTGCTGACAAACTGCCTCTCCTGATTGGCTGAGGAAGCTAGCAGGCCTGTTCTTAAACCCTGCAGTAGCTTGCTGGCTGGCTGTTCAATGTACATGCTCTGGAGTCTGTTTGCTGGTGCTTGCCTTGCTTCTGCCCTGTACCTAGCATTGACCCTGACCTCCACCTGGCCTTGTTCTAGTCCTCCTGTTCCAGCCTCAGAACTAGCCTTGCTCCTGCCCTCCCAGACTCCAGATAATCTGGTTCTGATCTTTGATTCTGATTCCTGGCTGGCTCTGACTCTGCTTTGATCCTTTGCTCTGGCATTTGGACTCTGACTCTGGGTCTGACTCCTGCTCTGACCACTAGGCCACATCACCCATGACCTGGTCTCCTGGTATGCTACTGATTCAAAACATTAAACTGGATTAATTTTGAACAAACAATTCTTACACTCAGATCCTCGGTTACAGCTGAGGAGCACAGCATAGCTTAGGAGGAGTGCAAAGGTGGTGGCTTCTATGCCACCCTGATCCTAGGCCAGAGCATATGTTAGGCCAGACCCTGACATAACTTAGAGATGCTACAGCTGGTGTGGGCAGCTGGGGATAAGCAGGGCATAAGGGTGCTCAGTTCCCTGGCCATGACTCCTTTGCTGGGATGGGTTGGTGTAAGAGAGCCATGAATACTTGATCTTGACCAGCTGAGGATGCCCCTACACTGGAATAATTGGTATGCCAGTTCTATGCCCGGACTCTGCCAGGTTAGTGCTTAGACTGTAAACGCCTCTTGGTAAGGGAGTCTCTGTCTATGGCTTTCTAGGTATTTACACAGAATTAACGCAAAATGGCTCCTGCCATAATGTGGGTACTATGAGATGAGTATATAATAATAATTAATAACTTACAACTGAAAATACCTTAGCTATGCTGCTTTCAGAAATAATTGCACTGTCTTGACCTGACTTCAGTGGAGTTACTTTATTCTCACCACTGTGAGAAGGGACTCAAGTCCCCCTATTTCACTGGCAGTCTTTTCTGCATAAAGACTGCAGAAGGTATTGATAGGAAGATTAATAAACACATTGCTTTTATTTCAAAATATTAAAAGGACTTAGCTTAAAAAAATCTGTTTTTTAGTTTAGATCTTGTCAAGAGTTTCAAAAATGTTCGACACTATACAAATAATGAAGCGGTTTGTATATATTTTTTTAAATGCTCTGAGATGACAATTTGCATGACTTTGTTCTCAGCCAGGCAGAATTTCAAATATCTGAGATATTAATTAAGCCATCATATATGGGGCTTGCAAATGCATAATAAATATGCAATATTGCACAGTGAGATTTTGTGTAGGGAACTTCTTAGCAGCTGCCTTTATAACTTTTTTATCTTTTCATACAATGTCTTGCACACTGACAAAATTCTCCTAACAGATTGGCATTGTGAAACTTTACTTTGATTATCTGTTCTCTTTGCATGCACAGAACTTCCCTAGCATATAGGCCAAACAGAATATCAGTCAAAATCCACTGTGTGGATTCAGCAAGATCCCCCAGATAGGCTGTTTACATGCTCACTGGGTGGACCCGGGCAATACTTTCTTTCCCATAGCTTCAGGGAAGGTTTAAAAAATAATTGACTCTGTGGATGTACCTATTATCCCTTTTCTGACTGTACCTGTGTTTTGGATTGGACTCCTTTTTTTTTTTTTTTTTTTTAAAACCTGCGAATTCAGAGGTGTTGTAGCGTGCAGCTATGATGTGAAAAAACAGCTTGCAATCCTCCCACTCTTACTGCCCAGCCTTTGCATCCATCCATCTTTCAAGGATGTGTTGAAGCTTCTGCTGCCTCAGACTTCAGTTCATCACCATCAGTATTTATAGTGTCATGATGAGAGGTTTCAGTGGTTCATAGTCAGTGCCAGAGTCCTCATTAAGAAACTATTATTTGTCTGACTCAGCTACAGTACATGGTGCACACTCTGTGCCATGTGCCCGGAATATTTTTCTGACACTTTTTTAAACCATGGGCTTATAGATACAAACTACCTTTTAAAAACGTGTATGGATCTTTCAAAAAAAGCTTCAAATATATATAAAATCTTCATTTATTTATTATGCCCACGTTCAATGCCAAGGCATTCAGGGTGCTGTATAGTTAAAATATAACTCCATAAAAACAAAATAATTAAATATTTAAAAAGCAATCTGAACAGCTCTATTATTAGAGCCGTGCTAAACTCATAAGCTTTTGGAAGAAGGCACAGCAAACTTCCTTTTAGTTTCAGATTGCCTGGATTTGTGCCCTCTCCATTTCACTTTCAGTTTTCAGGTAGAAGGAAAACCTTGGTGACTTGTTCCTTTAAGCTTCTCTTGAGCAAAACTCAGTGGAAAATTTGAAGAAGGAGAAAAAAAAAAAAATCTTGGTTTTGGGTAAAGCCACACATTTCTCATGGGGCCCCTTTGGAGAGCAACAGAGCTAAGCATATAATACGGATTTCCAGCAGTATCCTTCCTCCCCTGGCATCTCAGGGAAGGATTTGTGGGTTTGACTCAAGACCAGGCAAAACTTTTTTTATTAAATCATTTAATGTCTTGGTGCCTTAGTTTCTCCAGCTGCAAAATGAGAGCAATAATACCTACCTCACAGTTGTGTTGTGAGATTTAATGTATTGAATTTTGAAGCACTTTGTCTTCTTGGGGTGGAAAGTATTATTATTTTGGTTCTTAAATATCATGCCAATAGACTTATTAGAAAAGCCTAGTTAGATAAGGCCCTGAGCCTGCAACTCACTGTAAGTGCAGACCACTGCTGGTCTGCTCATGCAATTTGGTGCAGGATCCAGGCCTAAACTTGCAAATGTCAGTGCACTTGGGCCAATTTTCAGGCTCTGTGCAAAATATTAATCAGTTCTGTGTTATTTCATGCTTATTGAAACCTCTCAGGCACATTCACTACACTGAAATATAAATTAGTTTTCTATATTTAGAAATTCTTTTGGGAAGGAGAACCATTTCAAAAGGGAGAAAGTGCTTAACACTTGCACCCAATTTTCCTTCCAAAGGGGGGGGGGGGAACATTGAAACAATTTTCATGAAATTTTTGTTTATGTATTTACAGTACTTCTGAGCAGTGGTGAAAAGCAACATGCCATCTCAGTCCCAGTTCACAAGACCCCATTCTGTTATACTACTGAGTAGTTTCTTTGCAGCTCCTCTTACATCAAAAATCAGCATAGGGATTAAATTACTTCTGCGACATGCTCTTATGAATTCTTAAATGCCGCATTAAGCACACTACCTTGACAATATTAACAGGCTTACTGGGTGGATTTTTATATATGATCTTTTATTAAGAGACAGCCAGTATTCTTGCTCACTGAATTTTGCTCTCTTGTTTTGTACCCCATTGTTCTAGGATAGTTTTGATAGGACTGATCTCAGAGCTAGCCTCAGCATACGGAGCTATGCCTACAAAACATTTTTTTTTTTTGGCCACCGCCTTCTACTTAATAAACTTTTGTCCATCATAATCACACTGCTATGGACCAAATTGGCTTTAGGATTTTGAGGGATGTTCAGTAAAATTATTTTCTTCCCCTCCAGCTTAACTGACTCTTTATATAAAACAGGCAGGATTGGGTGACTCTCTGCTGTAGAAGTGGAGCCTAGCTGCTTACAATGGGATCTATGCATAGTTGTCAACATATTAAAAAGAAAAAAGTCAATTCACAATTTTTTAGCGCAGTTAGAGCGTCTAGGGGCTACACAGCATAGTAAGCCTGAGTCTGTGTGACCCATGCCTGCAGACTCTGTGTTTCCAAGCCCATGTTTGAGCATTCACCCTGCATTGGAAACATGGGCCTCACAAACATGCATGGACCCAAGTCAGAACTTCAGTTTCTATGGGCCTATACCATCACATACCAGAGATCCGAGCACCTTATCCAGTTGTAGACTCTCTAGGGCTTTATTCACAGTGGATTGTGGGAGAACTTGTCTGTCTGTCAACTTCTGCAGGACTGAAAAGGTTGTTGAGTGGTTTTAGATTGTGAATGCATCCAGCCGAGCCATTTTGTGCCCGCATGCTCCCAGCAACTGGAGCCAGCAGCATGGACCTAAACTGGAGGATGAACTTCTCTACCTCATGCTCTGTCCTATTTTGGGAATCAGGCAGAGCATCTGCAAGATGCTGTTGGACATTTGAGTGGCACTTTTTGACCTCTCAAAGGCACTTCTCAGAGGGGTGTGCATACTAGCTGATGCCGCTTATGCATATTGCCTTAGCTGCAGAGTCCCCCATGCAGGCCAGTGCTTCTGAAGCAGGGCCACAAGCAGAAACTGGTGGGATCACATCATCACATGGACCTGGGAAAACAAGTAGTGGATCCAGACTTTTCACGTGAAGAAGCAGATGTTTCTGGAGGTTTGTGTTCAGATTTCCCCAGCCCTCTAGCCCCACAACATCCACTTGAGGGAGGCCATGCCAATCCAGAAATGAGTAACTATAAGACGGTAATAACAGCCATACTGGGTCAGACTAATGGTCCATCCAGCCAAGAGTACTGTCTCTGTCAGTGACCAATGCCAGATGCTTTAGCGGGAATGAACGTACAAGGGCAATTAGCAAGCAATCCATCCCCCGTTGTCTAGTCCTAGCTTTTGGCAGTCAAAGGCTTAGGGACACCCAGACAATGGGGTTGCATCCCTGACCATCCTTAGCTAATATCCATTGATGGAGGATTTTTCCATGAACTCATTTAATTCTTTTTTTAAACCCAGTTATACTTTTGGTCTTCACAACATCCCGTGGCAATAAGTTCCACAGGTTGGCTGTGTGAAGAAGTACTTCCTCTTGTTTGTTTTTAAACCTTCTATCTATTAACTTCATTGGGAGACCTGTGGTTCTTGTGTTATGTGAAGGGGTAAACAATATCTCCTTATTCATTTTCCCCACCTCATTCATGATTTTATAGATCTCTGTAATATCCCCCCTTAATTATCCTTTCCAAGCTGAACAGTCCCAATCTTTTTTAATTTCTCCTCATATGGACAGTGTTCCATACCCCTATAGCTAAGACCCTACTTAATTCGTGATAGTGCAGATCCTGCAATATTAGGCTTCTACTACAAGTGTCAGCCGAGGGACTGACGGCGGGAACCCTGCCATGGATGGGGCTGGTGGCTGGGGCTCCCCTTGTGAGCCCCATGCATTAATGAATATAATAGAGTTGCAGCAAAATTGTCCAGTTATCAAAAAATTGAAGGCATAACATAATACTTGAGTGTTTATATTGTTCCAGCAAATTTTTCTTAAACAAATAGGTCTTCTCTGGCTTTTCCAAATTACCACAATTAATAAAAGACCATTACTACTTTTTTGCAATTTGATTTTTTTTTTCCATGTCTTGTCTGCAACTCAGTCACAATTATTTGACAATCATCCCACGATTCAAGTAGGGCCTTACCTATAGCCATCGGCAGCTTGTTACCCCAGACTGCTACCGGTTTGTGAATAACCGGCGTGGAGTTGGCAAAGCAACTATCGGGCAGTGTTGTGGCAGAGGTTGGTGAGGCTATCAGGACTGTGATGATGTACCCAAGGTGGTGGGCATTACAAATGTTCCTGACAATTGCTGGCTTTGAGAGAATGAACTTTACAAACTGTGCAGGGCCATTGATGGGATTCATGTGCCAACAGTTTTCCCTCTGCATGGAGCACATGAGGACATAAACTTCAAAAGATACTACTATATTGTTATGCAGGCCCTCGTTAACTACGGGGGCAGATTCATAGACACTAACATGGGATGCACTAGCAGGATGCATGATGCCAGGGTGCTCCGGAGATTGAGACTATCTTCATGGACAAACTGGGACATATTCCCAGTAACTGACCTTGTTATAAACTGAGGGTACATCTACACTACAGCGGGGAGTCGATTTAAGATACGCAAATTCAGCTACGTGAATAGCGTAGCTGAATTCGACGTATTGCAGCCGACTTACCCCGTTGTGAGGATGGTGGCAAAATCGACTTCTGCCGCTTTTTGTCGGCGGCGCTTACTACCACCTTCGCTGGTGGAGTTAGAGCGCCGATTCGGGGATCGATTGTCGCGTCCCAACGGGACGCGATAAATCGATCCCCAAGAGGTCGATTTCTACCCGCCGATTCAGGCGGGTAGTATAGACCAGACCTGAGTTACTGTCCCCTTTTGTCATTACTAGGGCCTTACCAAATTCACGGCCGTGAAAAACATTTCACAGACCTTCAAATCAGACCTCTCCCATGAAAGCTAGAATATTGGCAGGAAGGGGTAGGGCTGGGGGTGCCCCAGGTGGGGGCTCCTACTGTGCCCCAGGCTCCTGCTGCTAGTCCCCTCTGGGCTGGAGAGGGACAGGACTTCCTCTTCCCCTGCACATCTGCTCTGAGGAGCTGGGGGGTGGGGCAGATCAGACCCACTTCCAGGTACGTTCTCTAGCTGCAGGTAGCTCTGGGGCTGCGTAGCAGCCCTGGAGCTTCCTGCAGCCAGAGGGGGTTCCCGGAGGGGTGGAATGGGGGAGGGGTTTGGGGCTTGGAGCTCCCTCCAATCAGGGCAGAGAGCTTCACCACGGTCCCAGCCGAGGCCACCTGGGGCCCAGCTCTGATTTCTCCCCCCACCCCCAATGGCTGGGTCCATGGAGGGCTGAGAGCAGCGAGCAGGAGCAGGTCCTCAGTCAGAAGAGCTGTGGCAGGAGGCTAGCCTCCCCCAAGGGAAGCTTCACCTGCTGCTCACGTTCCCCCCCCCCTCACTTTCTGCCCCCATTGCTCCACAGCCATGGGAGGTGGAGTCACTGTACAGGGAGCTGCCCTCCCTTCCAGATGCAATTATTAGCTTGTTTCAATAAAAATAAAAAGAAAGGTCAAGAACTTGACAGGAGTTTTTGATTGACACTTTACAGCAGCAAATAACATTCAGGGCTCAACTCACTGATTGGTACATATGGACATTGGGGTGGTTTTGTAGCATAATGATCTCAATTGGCAGCCTACCAGAAGACAAGTGAAATGACTTTAAAATGAGTGTCCAAAGGAAATCACAAACCTCTACAATAATTACTGCAGCGGATCGTGTGAAAGAACTTGGAAGTCAAATTCTGCATGCCGATGGTGACAAACTATTTTGTACAAGCGGCAATGTTTCGTTGGATCATGCATTTGAGGCAATGGTTCAGTGCCACTTACACTCAGAAACCCATCGAAGCAGAAAGAAGGCTGCGGATAGCATATCGCTGGGAAAAGTTTAAAAAACAAATTTTAATTTAATCTCCTTTTAAGAAGACGATAGAGAGTTAGGAGACCCGGCATTTAGCTAGCCTGGAACTTGTGGATGCTTTGCAAGTGCTAATATACCATGGGAAAAACTTGATTACCCAAAGCTGCATGAATTCATTCCACGTAATGTACAAAATGCTGGTTGCTTACCAAGTGCGAATAAGCTACAACAGCTCTACCTTCCAAAGGTGTGTACTATGCATTTTGAGGAGATGAAGTCTCAAATTAACTCACGTGAGTCTTTTGTAATTATTTCAGATGAGTCCACAGATGAGCAAGACAAATGTACTGCACATTCTGTTTGATTTTATTTCTGACAAGGCCGAAGAGGTACAGACAGGAAAGCTAACAGTGCTCACCGACTGCGTTTACTTTGATGCTGTTAACTACACTACAGTTTCTCAAGAGATAATTAAAACCATTTCAAAATATGGTGCAGACTTTGATGGAGTATCTGGGTTTGTAAGTGACAATGGAACTTTCATGACACAATCTTTCAAATCTGTTCTCTAAGGTCGAATGCCAAATGCTGTCCATATTACATGTAATGCACATATAATTTCTTGTCAGTGATTTGTGGAGATGCAAGTTTGGTAAACTGGTCAGCTACATTAAAAAGATTTTTAAACACTGCCCTAGCTGCAAACTTTGATACAGGCAGCATATTGCAAACACAATAGAAATCGGGGAACAAAAAATTGCACTCCCCTCAGAGCCAGTAATTACTCATTGGAATTTTGGTTTCGGACGGTATAATACCATGCAGCTCACCTGAAATACTACTCTGAGTTCATCTCAGAAGAGCTGACACTGAGATAAAAAACGCAGGTTTTAACAGAACTTTCAACCCTTCTAAACAATCCTCAGCTGAACGAGGAAGTTCAGTTCATTGCCAAGAATGCCAGAGGACTGATGGACTTAATCACTTGGTTTTAATTTCGACATGTAACAATCCACCAAACTTACAATAAAGTAATGGTTGTACTGTTCTGGGCTGAAGCACAGTCAAACAAAAATCATCCTGACAATGTGGAGTTAAATGCCAGTGTTCAGCAGGTGTTTTCTTGCATGGCAAAGAAGCTCAGACAACACTACTGCTATGGGGAAGAATCAAGTGATCTAGCAAAAACGGCTCAAAAATTTCAACAACCTGCAGCAAGGTTCCTAAAAGCTGAGCGTGTTTTTGACCCTGCACAAATGCGCCTGTTGATGGTGGATTTTACCTTGCTTAATGCAATTCATGATTTTGACAAGAACTGTAGGCTGGAGATTCCTACTTACAAAAATATTACGAAAGAAGACTGTAGTAGTTTGCCTGTGCTTCAGTTTGGAACTCAGTGGAAGGCAGAATCCCGCACCTTGCATGGCTATGTCAGTTCTGTATGACAGTTCCAATGAACTCCATGGATGCAGAGAGAGCTCTGTCTAAACCAATTCTCGGATGCCCATATCTACCAATCAGGGAGTTGAGCCCTGAGTGTTATTTGCTGATGTAAAGTGTCAATCAATAAGTCCTGTTAAGTTCACATGACCTTTCTTTATTTTATTGAAACAAGCTAATAATTGCATCTGGAAGGGGGGACAGTCCCCGTATAGTGACCCCTCCTCCTGTAGCTGCGGAGGGATGCAGGCAGGAAGTGTGTGTGTGTTTGGTGTGTACGGTGCTTTCTGCTAAAAGAGGTACCCTAGAGCAGCTGTGCAGGGGAAGAAGTAGTCCTGTCCTTCCCCAGCCCAGCCAGGACTAGCAACTAGGAGCCCCCGGCTGGTACTCTCAGCAGCATGCGGGAGATCGAACCCACCTCCACCTCCAGGAGCCTCCTCTGGCTGCAGGAAGCTCCATGGCTGTTGCCTTCCGAGCCCAGCTCTGAAGGCAGCACAGAAGTGAGGGTGGCAATCTCACAGCCCTCCCCCCCTACAACAGCTGTGTACCCTCTCCAGAACCTCCTTTTGGGTCAGGATCTCCATGGTTACAACACCCTGAAATTTCAGATGTAAATTACTGAAAATGTGAAACTGACTAATTTTCAAATCCTATTGCCTTGAAATTGACCAGAATGAACCATGAATTTGGTAGGGCCCTAGTCATAACATATCATTAAACTTGATATTATAGTCTAGTCACTAGTTCTAGTTTTTAAGTCATTTCAGGCACGGCAACCTGTGGAGAACATTATTATTTTGGAGATCCACAAATGGAAGTGTGATCTCCTGCTCCAGGGCAATGGAAGACAGCCATCTGTATAGTAAGAAGATATCTAGTGTCTGACCATCACATCTCGGAATGGAGAGCGGTTGTGAGTTACAGAAGCGGCCCGAATAAGTATGCCCTGCCCCAGAATGTAACAGACTCTCTGGACTTCCTACTCCCATGCAAAGTTCACTTTCATCACCAGCCAGCAATGGGTGAAAACTTATAGTAAAATCAACAATCCCGTTGACTGTGCTTTATTTAGTCTGGCTACTAGACATGAGGGAAACAGAAGATGAGAATGTTAAACCCTGTGGCCAAGTATTAACTACTTCTTTTGTCTTTTCTTCCATATTTTTTCCTTGCAAACCTTATCTCACTTTGTGTATATTTGTTAATTGTGTTCAGCAAAACTCCCATTAACTTTAACAGGAGCAGGTGCAAGCCCCAAAAGAATAAACCATTGTCTCTCTAGTACTAAGCTTTTATGATTTCTCAGATGTACTGTTCTGGGAAAAAGCAATTCATCAGCTTTAGAAAAGATATTTGATGTGTCCATATAGCTTTTTTGGACTTACTAATGTCCATTAGTATATACATTTAACTGATTGCTTGGATCCTGATCCAAAGACCATTAAGCCAATGAAAAGACTTCCATTGACTTCAATGGATTTTGGATCAGGCCCTAATGGAGCAGCAAAATATGCTGTGAATAACAGTAATTCATTCTGGGCTAAAGAAAAACAGATTTTTCCAATGCTTATTGTATTACTTTTAATACATACATTAAAAGTCTAGTAATTTAAGAAACAAATAATTTTGAAACAAATAAACATTGGCCTAAGCCAATAGTCTAGAGATTGATTATTCTGTGCTGGTAGGGAGGAGTTCTACAGTCAGTTCTTCCAGCCAGGCTCTTATTCCCTGAATTGGACAAGGACAGAGAGCGCATACAGCTCAAGATGGGATGGAGTGCCTCTGTTGTTCAATATTAAATCCCTACATATATAGGACCTGATCCTGCTCTCATTGAAGGCAATGGAAAAACTCCCCTTGATTTAATGGAAGAAGTTCTAAGTTCTTAGAAAGCAGTGTTGAATGAGACTGAAGATTTCTGTCCATTTTTCCTTACTTGGAAAGATAGTGCTATTGGGGGTAAAGGAAGGAATTAAAATTGTGAAATTCTCAAGAATCTCTCAATACTGAAAGAATGGGAATAATAAATCATTTTATCATTTAAGTGATCTTCATTAGGCTTTACCTCTCACAGTTATTGGTTTCCGACTGTCTGCAGCTGCAGTCAAACATCACTGCATCAGTTTACACTTTGAAAGTTTTCTTCACAGCTGTAAGGGCGAGAGACCTACTTTCTTTTAACTAAAAGGCTAGATTTTGGAGCACAAGCTGGATATCTTTACTTTAAAAAAACTGATTAACCCATGAGCTGACTCAACTTAGCCCTCCAAACGAATTTTAAGAGAACTTTAGTAAACTACTTATTTCTGAGTAGTCACAATTTAATCTTTTCCGTTCTCATTTATTCATGGACTCATTTTCTCGGTCATATGCCTTTCCCCACTATTTCTAGAAGCCCTTAACCCATTATATGGCTAGTTAATGGTAAGTGGTTAGTATCTGAATTAATTATTAATAGCTGTAGTTTAGCATAAACTAGTTTAGATGTATTGAGAAGTCTAAGAAATGAAAAGGATGTAAAATTGTTTCATTCTTCACCAGTGAAATCACAATTAAACAGGGTAATTTTTAACTTGTTTCATGCATTGCTGAAGTAGAAATAGGGAACACTTTATAGAGGAGATATCAACTGGTTAAGAGTGTTTTCAGCTATCTGTCCTTTGATATCCTGTTAAAAGTGATGGAAAAATTACAAAGGTTTATGGATGCAGAGATGCTGACAGACTCAGGAACTCATCGGTCCTGTTAAAGCAGAACACTTTAAAAGACAACATGATGGACTTCTATATTATGACATAACATCTGAGTTTAAAAAAAAAAAAATCAATCTTTTTATCCTTTTTATAGAGGTATTTTGTGGGGGGGGGGGGGTGTGTGTATGTGTGTGTGTGTGTATATATATATATATATAGGATCAGAGTCCCAACTGCTGTGTGTAAACCTCAAATTCTATGGCTCTTTTCATTAGAGTAAAGAAAAAGTATGACAGAGAAGAAAGACCAATAATATTATGTTAAATAAACAAGGCAAATTAGCATTGTTTATGAAATTAACTAAAACGTCCCCGTCCCCCCTTAGCTTACATTTTTCTTTGGGCAAATATAGGTTGTCGTCTGATTTTGTTTGTTTGTTTTGTTTGTTTGTTTTTTGTTTTTTTGCAGTTACCATGGGTCACATTATTAGAAATCCAGTAGCAAGTCTCTAATTTTTAACTATGATTTTTATCTACAGCCCTACAGAAAAGATGTTAATGTATCTTTTTTTCTTCCTTCATGAAAAGTGATTATTAATGGAAAATAGTTAATAACTTCAGATTAATATGCATGAGTTATATTTTAAATCAATACATGAATGTGGGGCAAAACACTCTTAAAACCATAAGGTTGTATTGGGCATCCAATACATTTTTTAACGTTTCATAAGGAATCAGGAAACTATAAACTGAGGTAATGTGTAATGTTATATACCGTATTTTCCGGCGTATAAGACGACTGGGCGCATAAGACGACCCCCAACTTTTCCAGTTAAAATATAGAGTTTGGGATATACTCGCCGTATAAGACTACCCCTCTTCCAACGCACACCAAATAAAAATTAAAAAAACATCAGATTTGATTTCAATATGGTAATTTTAATTCAAATGCTTATGACATGCAGGTACTTAGCAGGAAAACTGTCACTTATAAACATAAGGCAGTTTGTCATCAAACATGTAAACATAAAACAGTGCAAGTGGATTAAACTTTTCCTAATTCACTCTAAAGCTGAAGGGAAGGATAAGACAATAAACCCATGGGAGCTGCCATGCTGTTTGTTTTCTAAGCTGTCAACCAAACTGGAACTGATGATGATAGGAGGAAGATAACAAACAATAGAGAGAGAGCAAGTGCCGGGCAAGTCCCTGGCGAGTTAGCAACGCCCATCATAACTGCAAGCTACGGTATTTTTACAGGTTTTGCTGGCGTGACAGTTTCCCTTTAAAAGCCTTCAAAATCCTCCTGTTTGTCATCTGATATCATAAGTACATCAATGACATCTTGTGATACATTTGTAAGGCAGTCATTGTATGGATCGAATTCCGTATCAGATGGTGTGGTCTCAGCTTCGGCTTCCTCTTCATCTTGTCACAAGTAGTCGTCCTCCATACCATCTAATGAATTTGATATGCCACACTTCTTGAAAGACTTGATTACTGTTTCTGCATCAATATCATTCCAGGCTTTTATGACAAACTTGCACAAAACATCCAACTGTGGAGCACGCATGTTTCCTCCTTTTTGTGAATGACTTTTCGCCGCTAACCATCCATTCACTCCACTGTTCTCGAATGCGATCTTTAAATGGCTTGTTTAGGCACACATCCAGTGGCTGTACCAAAGATGTCAATCCTGCAGGAATAACTGCCGCATCTGTGTTTAGTCTTGCCAGCCTTTGCTTGGGGTGCTGGGAGTTAAATGAGCCCTGAACATATCCCACACCAGTAGACTACATTTTTGAATAAGTCCACCTGGTCGCCTGCTCCATACATTATCAAGCCATAGCTTTACCCCTTCTTCATCCATGCAGCCTTTTTCATTCACATGTACAAAACAACCAACAGGGAACTTGAGTTTCGGCATTGTTTTTCTTTTAAAAATAATAATTGGTCTCAGTTTGGCGCCATCAGCTGTGCATTCTAGTACCACTGTAAAACTGGACTTCTCATGTCCTGTTGTTTTAATTAAAATTGTTTTTTCACCTTTTTGATGGACAGTTTTATTTCCAACCATATCAAAATTCATTGGAGTTTCATCCATATTTCCAATACTACTTAACGCATAGCCATGTTTAGTGCGCTGTTGTATTACGTATCGATGGAAACTATTTACTTTGCTATCAAGAGCTGCAGGTAATTTTTGGGCAATTTTCATCTTTTGCCTCAGTACCATATTATGCCTTTCCATGAATCTAGTACACCAGGATACAGTGGCCTTAAATCTGTTGCTGTGATCTGGGTTAGATTTGGCCCACTGAAGTGCAAACAAACGTATTTTATTTCGTGTCACTACATAACCGTTTTGGCGATGCTCATTCACCATGTCTGCTACATGTTTTTCGAGTTCTGGCCAATGTGGGGTGCCTCTTCTTAATGCACACTTACCCCTTGGCATACTCTTTAATGCTCTTTCATTTGGTTTCCAGTCCCGAACCATCTTTTCTGTTACTCCATATTGTCTTGCAGCAGCACAGTTATTATGTTCCATGGCAAAGTTTACAACTTTAAGTTTGAAACTGGCTTCATATTTCTTTCTTCTTGCTGGTGGAGCCATGATGGGGTTTTGACTGTTGGACATTTGTATAGTGTACTGTATGTTCTGGTGCTATACTGTATGAACAGGTACAGATACTGGTGCTGTACTGTATGTGGTACCCAGTATACAACAACCAGCCAATCACGGCAAGCGATGTACCTTACCGGTGATTGGCTGGTTGTTGTATACAAAGCCTGCTTGGATTGGTCAGCTCTCCCTGCCTGCCCAGCCCTCCCTGTCTCCAAGACTATCAGAGCGGTAGCGCAAACACGCTTCTTTCACCCATCTGGCCCGCCCTTGTATCCTATTACCTTCTTCTCTGCCTCTCAGATCTCGCACATGCGCGCCTGCGCCGCTTCACTGCAGTCCTCAGGAGCGAGATCTGAGAGGCAGAGAAGGAGGTATGGTAATAGGATACAAGGGCGGGCCAGACGGGTGAAAGAGGCGTGTTTTTCTGGGCACAGCGCCGCTCTCTCTCTTTTTTCCATACCCCGGGCGACCCGGACGCCTGCAGCTTGCTCCGCCCTTGCTGCTTTCATGCGGCCGCGGCCATTTTTGAGCTCCCCCCCACCATATGCGGTGACCGCAGATTCTCCAGTCCGGCTCGGAAGTTTCAGCACCCGCCCTATAAGACGACACCCGGTGTATAAGACGACCCCTGACTTTTTTGAGAAGATTTTCCTGGTTTACAAGTTTCAGAGTAGCAGCCGTGTTAGTCTGTATCCGCAAAAAGAAGAACAGGAGTACTTGTGGCACCTTAGAGACTAACAAATTTATTAGAGCATAAGCTTTCGTGGACTACAGCCCACTTCTTCGGATGCATATAGAATGGAACATATATTGAGGATATATATATAGATAGATAGATAGATATAATACACACACACACACACACAGAGCATAAACAGGTGGGAGTTGTCTTACCAACTCTGAGAGGCCAATTAATTAAGAGGGGAAAAAAAAAAAACTTTTGAAGTGATAATCAAGCTAGCCCAGTACAGACAGTTTGATAAGAAGTGTGAGAATACTTACAAGGGGAGATAGAATCAATGTTTGTAATGGCTCAGCCATTCCCAGTCCTTATTCAAACCAGAGTTGATTGTGTCTAGTTTGCATATCAATTCTAGCTCAGCAGTCTCTCGTTGGAGTCTGTTTTTGAAGTTTTTCTGTTGTAATATAGCCACCTGCAGGTCTGTCACTGAATGACCAGACAGGTTAAAGTGTTCTCCCACTGGTTTTTGAGCATTTTGATTCCTGATGTCAGTTTTGTGTCCATTAATTCTTTTGCGTAGAGACTGTCCGGTTTGGCCAATGTACATGGCAGAGGGGCATTGCTGGCACATGATGGCATATATCACATTGGTAGATGTGCAGGTGAACGAGCCCCTGATGGTATGGCTGACGTGATTAGGTCCTATGATGATGTCACTTGAATAGATATGTGGACAGAGTTGGCATCGGGGTTTGTTACAAGGATAGGTTCCTGGGTTAGTGGTTTTGTTCAGTGATGTGTGGTTGCTGGTGAGTATTTGCTTTAGGTTGGGGGGTTGTCTGTAAGCAAGGACAGGACTGTCTCCCAAGATCTGTGAGAGTAAAGGATCATCTTTCAGGATAGGTTGTAGATCTCTGATGATGCGCAAAATTTGTGGGGTGTCGAATTACAAATAAGGGAAAAACGTGGCAATCTCTCTGCATGTTCATAAGTCTCAGGGTATATCAGTATATCCTATAACAAAAAGGTATCAGTGGGCCTGTGTGCTGGGGAGACACATCAAGAGATGCTTAATTAATAACCACCTGATGATCATCTATATGAGTATTGTAAGGCAGTGAGGTAGTTATTGTATAACTATAGCAGGTTATTAAAATTCCATGTATGACTGTACTAATCAAACTGAATAGGTGGCTGGGGGAAGAGTTAACAGGAAAGCTACACAATAGAGCAAAATAAGGACACCCCAGCACAAACTAGAAATATATTAGGGAGAGCTGTTAGCTTCGGGGCTAAGCGTTGTTCTGAGCTTCCTCCGCTCTCGTCCCTAGTGCCCCTCCTCTACTTGCGCTACATTGATGACCTCTTCATCATATGGACCCACGGAAAGGAGGCCCTTGAAGAATTCCACCTGGACTTCAACAATTTCCACCCCACCATCAACCTCATCCCGGACCAGTCCACACAAGAGATCCACTTCCTGGACACTACAGTGCAAATAAGTGATGGTCACATAAACACCACCCTATACCAGAAACCTACTGACCGCTATACGTACCTACATGCCTCCAGGTTCCATCCAAGACCCATCACACGATCCATTGTCTACAGCCAAGCCCTAAGATACAACCGAATTTGCTCCAACCCCTCAGACAGAGACCAACACCTAAAAGATCTTTATCAAGCATTCGTAAAACTACAATACCCACCTGGGGAAGTGAGGAAACAGATTGACAGAGCAAGACGGCTACCCAGAAATCACCTACTACAGGACAGGCCCAACAAGGACAATAACAGAACACCACTGGCCATCACATACAGCCCCCAGCTAAAACCTCTCCAGCGCATTATCCACAATCTGCAAGCTATCCTGGAAAATGATCCTTCACTCTCACAGACCTTGGGAGGCAGGCCAGTCCTCGCTTACAGACAACCCCCCCAACCCGAAGCAAATACTCACCAGCAACTACACACCACACCCCAGAAACACCAACCCAGGAACCAATCCCTGTAGCAAACCTTGTTGCCTACTCTGTCCCCATATCTACTCTGGCAACACCATCAGAGGACCCAACACCATCAGAGGACCCAATCACATCAGCCACACCATCAAGGGCTCATTCACCTGCACATCCACTAATGTTATATATGCCATCATGTGCCAGCAATGCCCCTCTGCCATGTACATTGGCCAAACCGGACAGTCCCTCTGCAAAAGAATAAATGGACACAAATTGGACATCAGGAATGGTAACATACATAAGCCAGTAAGTGAACACTTCTATCTCCCTGGTCATTCTATTACAGATTTAAAAGTCATTATCATTGAACAAAAAAACTTCAGAAACAGACTTCAAAGAGAAAGAGCAGAACTAAAATTCATTTGCAAATTTAACACCATTAATCTGAGTTTGAATAGGGACTAGGAGTGGCTGGCTCATTACAGAAGCAGCTTTTCCTCTCCTGGAATTGACACCTCCTCATCCATTATTGGGAGTGGACTACATCCACCCTGATTGAATTGGCCCTGTCAACACTAGTTCTCCACTTGCGAAGTAACACCCTGCTCTCCATGGGTCAGTATATAATGCCTGCATCTGTAACTTTCACTCTATGCATCCGAAGAAGTGAGGTTTTTACCTACGAAAGCTTATGCCCAAATAAATCTGTTAGTCTTTAAGGTGCCACCAGACTCCTTGTTGTTTTAATACATGCCTGTGAGTTCTACCTCCCTGTAGTGCTTTCCCACTAATTTCTTACCTATTATTCCCCTTATTACTAAGGCTATGGTTACACTGGCGCTTTACAGCGCTGTAACGTTCTCGCTCAGGGGTGTGAAAAAACATCCCCCTAAGTGCAGCAAGTTACAGTATTGTAAAGCGCCAGTGTAAACAGTGCCCTACCGCTGGGAGCCACTCCCAGCATTGTAAACTAATCCCCTCCTGGAGGTGGAGTACCTGCAGCGCTGGGAGAGTTCTCTCCCAGCGCTGACGTGGGACCACACTTGCACTTCAAAGCACTGCTGCAGGAGCGCTCCTGCAGCAGCGCTTTGAAGTTTTGAGTATAGCCACAGCCTAATAAACCCCTCATCCCCAACTCCTAAATCACATATTACCAAACACAAGCTAATTGGCTACAACTCATAAAATGGGGATGATACTTTTATGGTTCTGGAGTTAACTGCACCTTTGCTCCCTTCATGGTTTCCTGAAGAATACCTGCTTAGGTTTCAGGCCTCTAGCCATCACCTCTCTGTGTGGGGACCTTCATTCCTTTCCCTGCAGACCAGAGCTTTAGGGTTGCAATTCCCTTGCAATTCACTGTTCTTATCCCAGCAGGTCTAACCTAAGTCCACCACCAGCTGTTTGGCTGCCTACCATGGGCCAAGACAGGGTTTACCATTGACCAGCCAGCCTCCAGAAAGCATAGTAGATTTATTTAGGACAAAATCATTCAGAAAAAAACATCACACACACTAAGCTTACCACACCTCACTCATCTTCCATATGGTTAAAATCTCATGCCCATTTGAGGGACCTGAGTCAGTTGAGGATGACTCTTTACACAGATTGGGAGGCTTTGTTCTCCCAGGCCTCCTGAAACAGTTAAAACCAGTCAATGCCCCTTTCCCCAGAAGTCTAAGCTTCAAAGGACTACTCACATAAGTAAGGCAAGTGGGGGTATATTGCTCTTTACATTTAACAATTTCTTAGGGTATGTCTACACTACGAAATTAGTTCGAATTTATAGAAGCCGGTTTTATTGAAATCGGTTGTATACAGCCGATTGTGTATGTCCACACAATAAAATGCTCTAGGTGCTCTAGTCGGCAGACCGCGTCCACAGTACGAGGCTAGCGTCGACTTCCGGAGCATTGCACTATGGGTAGCTATCCCACAGCTATCCCACAGTTCCCGCAGTCTCTGCCGCCCCTTGGAATTCTGGGTTGAGATCCCAATGCCCGGATGATGCAAAACAGTGTCGCGGGCGGTTCTGGGTACATGTCGTCAGGCCCCTCCCTCCCCCGTCACAGCAACGGCAGACAATAG
>NC_048302.1:87810590-87813862 GCF_013100865.1 Trachemys scripta elegans
AGGGTATGTCTACACTACGAAATTAGTTCGAATTTATAGAAGCCGGTTTTATTGAAATCGGTTATATACAGCCGATTGTGTATGTCCACACAATAAAATGCTCTAGGTGCTCTAGTCGGCAGACCGCGTCCACAGTACGAGGCTAGCGTCGACTTCCGGAGCATTGCACTATGGGTAGCTATCCCACAGCTATCCCACAGTTCCCGCAGTCTCTGCCGCCCCTTGGAATTCTGGGTTGAGATCCCAATGCCCGGATGATGCAAAACAGTGTCGCGGGCGGTTCTGGGTACATGTCGTCAGGCCCCTCCCTCCCCCGTCACAGCAACGGCAGACAATAGATTCGCGCCTTTTTATCTGGGTTACCTGGGTTACCTGTGCAGACAACATGGAGCCCGCTCAGCACAGCTGAGCTCACCATCACCATATGTCCTCTGGGTGCCGGCAGACGTGGGACTGCATTGCTACACAGCAGCAGCTGCTAACTGCCTTTTGGCGGTAGACGGTGTAGCATGAGTGATAGCCGTGGGGCTGGCAGCCGTAGTGCTGCATTGCACCAGCCCCTTGCAGGCGATGGTATATTATGACTGGTACCCGTCGTCGTCGTACTGGTATGGCTGTCAATCATGGCCACCTGGGCAGACATGCTACTGTTTCGATGATGACGGTTACCAGTCATAATATACTATTTTCTGCCAATTGCCCAATATTGTCTGCTAAGCACCCAGAAGAGGCCGAGGGCGATGCTGGGTGCTGGCGGACGTGGGGCTGGCAGACGTGGGGCTGCATTGCTACACAGCAGCAGCCCCTTGCCTTTTGGCAGATGATGGCATATTATGATTGGTACCCGTCATCGTCATACTGGTATGGCTGTCACTCATGCTGCAGCGTCGGCTGCCACCTTAAGATGTAAAAAATAGATTTGTTCTGTGTTCATTTGCTTCCCCTTCCTCCGTGAAATCAACGGCCTGCTAAGCCCAGGGTTTCCGGTTTAATCTTTGGGGGGACCATTCTGTGTGACAGTTGTTTCTGTTTCTCCCTGTTCCTGTACCTGTACACCATGTCGTCACTCGGCCCTCCCTCCCTCCCGCCCTCCTTCTCCTGGTCCATCAGATACTACTTTCGCGCCTTTTTTCTGACCAGGCGCCATAGCTAGCACTGGGATCATGGAGCCCGCTCAGATCACTGCGGCAATTATGAGCACTATGAACACCACGCGCATTGTCCTGGAGTACATGCAGAGCCAGAACATGCCAAGGCGAAACCCGGACCAGGCGAGGAGGCGATTGCAGCGCGGCGACGAGAGTGATGAGGAAATTGACATGGCCATAGACCTCTCACAAGGCACAGGCCCCAGCAATGTGGAAATCATGGTGTTACTGGGGCAGGTTGATACCGTGGAACGCCGATTCTGGGCCCGGGAAACAAGCACAGACTGGTGGGACCGCATCGTGCTGCAGGTATGGGACGATTCCCAGTGGCTGCGAAACTTTCGCATGCGTAAGGGCACTTTCATGGAACTTTGTGACTTGCTTTCCCCTGCCCTGAAACGCCAGGATACCAAGATGAGAGCAGCCCTCACAGTTGAGAAGCGAGTGGCAATAGCCCTGTGGAAGCTTGCAACGCCAGACAGCTACCGGTCAGTCGGGAATCAATTTGGAGTGGGCAAATCTACTGTGGGGGCTGCTGTGATCCAATTTGCCAGGGCAATGAAAGACCTGGTGATAGCAAGGGTAGTGACTCTGGGCAACGTGCAGTCAATAGTGGATGGTTTTGCTGAAATGGGATTCCCAAACTGTGGCGGGGCCATAGACGGAACCCATATCCCTATCTTGTCACCGGAGCACCAAGCCACCGACTACATAAACCGCAAGGGGTACTTTTCAATGCTGCTGCAAGCCCTGGTGGATCACAAGGGACGTTTCACCAACATCAACGTGGGATGGCCGGGAAAGGTACATGATGCTCGCGTCTTCAGGAACTCTGCTCTGTTTCGAAAGCTGGAGGAAGGGACTTTCTTCCCGGACCAGAAAGTGACCATTGGGGATGTTGAAATGCCTATCGTGATCCTTGGGGACCCAGCCTACCCCTTAATGCCATGGCTCATGAAGCCATACACAGGCAGCCTGGACAGGAGTCAGGACCTGTTCAACTACAGGCTGAGCAAGTGCCGAATGGTGGTGGAATGTGCATTTGGACGTTTAAAAGCGCGCTGGCGCAGCTTACTGACTCGCTCAGACCTCAGCGAAAAGAATATCCCCATTGTTATTGCTGCTTGCTGTGCGCTCCACAATATCTGTGAGAGTAAGGGGGAGACATTTATGGCGGGGTGGGAGGTTGAGGCAACTCGCCTGGCCGCTGATTACGCGCAGCCAGACACCAGGGCGGTTAGAGGAGCACAGCAGGGCGCGGTGCGCATCAGAGAAGCTTTGAAAACGAGTTTTGTGACTGGCCAGGCTACTGTGTGAAACTTCTGTTTGTTTCTCCTTGATGAACCCTCCAACCCCCCCCCCGACCCGGTTCACTCTACTTCCCTGTAAACCAACCACCCCACCCCACCCTCCCCTCCCCTCCTGCTTGCAGAGGCAATAAAGTCATTGTTTTTTCACATTCATGCATTCTTTATTAGTTCCTTACAGAGGTAGGGGGATAATTGCCAAGGTAGCTGGGATGGGTGGGGGAGGAGGGATGGAAAAGGACACACTGCATTTTAAAACTTTAACTCTTATTGAAGCCCAGCCTTCTGATGCTTGGGCGATCATCTGGGGTGGAGTGACTGGGTGGACGGAGGCCCCCCCACTGTGTTCTTGGGCGTCTGGGTGAGGAGGCTATGGAACTTGGGGAGGAGGGCTGTTGGTTACACAGGGGCTGTAGCGGCGGTCTCTGCTCCTGCTGCCTTTCCTGCAACTCAACCATACGCTCGAGCATATCACTTTGATGCTCCAGCAGACGGAGCATTGCCTCTTGCCGTCTGTCTGCAAGCTGACGCCACCTATCGTCTTCAGCCCGCCACCTCTCCTCTCGTTCATGTTGGGCTTTTCTCATCTCCGACATTGACTGCCTCCACGCATTCTGCTGTGCTCTATCAGCGTGGGAGGACATCTGCAGCTCCGTGAACATCTCGTCCCTCGTCTTACGTTTTCTCTTTCTAATGTTCACGAGCCTCTGCGAAGGAGAAACATTTGCAGCTGGTGGAGGAGAAGGGAGAGGTGGTTAAAAAAGACACATTTTAGGGAACAATGGGTACACTCTTTCATTACAAGGTCGCATATTTC
>NC_048302.1:87813950-87829677 GCF_013100865.1 Trachemys scripta elegans
AAAACACAAGAACCCCCCCCCCCCCCCACACACACACACGATTCTCTGGGATGATCACTTCAACCCTCCCCCCCACCGCGTGGTTAACAGCGGGGAACATTTCTGGTCCGAATAGCAGGAATGGGCGCCTCTGAATGTCCCCCTTAATAAAATCACCCCATTTCAACCAGGAGAGCTTTCTGGAGATGTCCCTGGAGGATTTCCGCTCCATCCCCATACACGTTAACAGACTTGCTTGCTTTTTTTTTTTGTAATGTTTACAAATATTTACAAAGTTAGACTCACCAGAGGTCTCCTGTGTGCCCTGAGGGTCTTGGGTGAGTTCGGGGGTTACTGGTTCCAGGTCCAGTGTCACAAACATATCCTGGCTGTTGGGGAAACCGGTTTCTCCGCTTCCTTGCTGCTGTGAGCTACCTACAGTACCTCCATCGTCATCTTCCTCGTTCCCCGAACCGTCTTCCCTGTGTGTTTCTCCAGTGAGAGAGAGTCATAGCACACGGTTGGGGTAGTGGTGGCTGCACCCCCTAGGATCGCATGCAGCTCCGCGTAGTAGCGGCAAGTTTGCGGCTCTGCCCCGGACCTTCCGTTTGCTTCTCTGGCTTTGTGGTAGGCTTGCCTTAGCTCCTTAATTTTCACGCGGCACTGCTGTGTGTCCCTGTTATGGCCTCGGTCCTTCATGGCCTTGGAGATCTTTTCTAATACTTTTCCATTTCTTTTACTGCTACGGAGTTCAGCTATCACTGCTTCATCTCCCCATATGGCGAGCAGATCTCGTACCTCCCGTTCGGTCCATGCTGGAGCTCTTTTGCGATCCTGGGAGGACTCCATGACGGTTACCTGTGCTGATGAGCTCTGCGTGGTCACCTGTGCTCTCCACGCTGGGCAAACAGGAAATGAAATTCAAACCTTCGCGGGTCTTTTCCTGTCTACCTGGTCAGTGCATCTGAGTTGAGAGCGCTGTCCAGAGCGGTCACAATGAAGCACTGTGGGATAGCTCCCGGAGGCCAATAACATCGAATTCCGTCCACACTACCCCAATTCCGACCCGCAAAGGCCGGTTTTATCGCTAATCCCCTCGTCGGAGGTGGTGTAAAGAAACCGGTTTAAAGGGCCCTTTAAGTCGAAAGAAAGGGCCTCGTTGTGTGGACGTGTCCAGGCTTAATTCGGTTTAACGCTGCTAAAGTTGACCTAAACCCGTAGTGTAGACCAGGCCTGGGATTGGGACACTGCATTAAACACTCCTAGTGATTCCAGATTCCACAGGAAATGCATCTAGCAAAACAGGAATATATAGATACATAAACGATACTTATTGACACAAAAGGATATTCTGTGTGTCCATAGTGCTCCACATATCATACAGCGTAGTAGCCTTTGAAGATTTCCATGCCTCCAAAGTCTCACATCTTACAGATTTAAAATTTTATTAGAAAATATTTAAAAATAAACAATACAGAAAATTTGAAGCGTCAGTTGTTGGTCATTGGGGGTAACATACAGAGTATGGGGGGATGCTAGTATTTTGGGGTTGGGCAGCACACACACACACATCACAAAAGAAACATGAGGCTTAATTAATGTTTATAAAGTGCTTTTAAATCCTCAGAAATGCTCCTATGTGTAAAGTTAGTATTTTCCTATATGTATGTTTTCTCCTTTTTTTACAGGTGAGTAAAATAGGATCAACTTTTTTTCTTTCCATCATCATCATCACCATCACCACCACCACCACCACCAGCAAAGCTGGGTGAAAGATTTGGGGCCTGATTCTCCACTGTTTTGTTCTTTGTGCAGTCATTTACATCTCTGTGCAAAGTGTAAAATGCAAACTGATCAAAATGATAGTGTCTTACACCCACTGTGCATATCTGTAGATGACTATATAAGGTGCAAGGCAGTGTGGAGAAGCTGGATGGATAGATAGAAGTAGACTCCCTGAGTTTTGTATGGAGCCATGCATGTTTATGGTGTTATCCAAATAAGACTCAAACTCTTTAATATTAAAATCCAATTCAACTCCTATTGAAGTTTATGGGAATCTTTTCCCTGCACATATCAAAGTCAAAGGGAGCTACCTGTGCTTAGGGATGACATACTCAAGGCCTAATTAGAAGCAATTTCCTCCTGTGAACCTAAACACCTCTTCACTTTGGCAATTTGTCTTGATCATTCACACTGATCTGTGCAGTGAGCCTGTATGGGCAGGCCCAGCATGGTTTATATGACTACATGATACAAACCAAATCTTGACAGCTGGGGCAGCACAGGTGCGGAGGCTGAAGGCAAGGAGCTAGGCTGGCTGGGTTCTGTTCCCTGCTCTGCACTGACTCGGTGGGAAGCTTGGACAGGTTCCTTCTCCGTGCCTCAGTTTCCCGTGTGTAAGAGGCGGGATATTAAAGTGCTAGGCAGGGGCGGGGAAGGCGAGTGGCAAGCCTGCGGGGTGTGGTTCCCTAGCACAGCCACTGTGTAACGTGGCCGAGGTGCTTGTGATGAATTAACAGGCGCGTAGTGCGTTTCCCAGGTGCTAACCCAACGCCCGCAGCTAACCCAGCCCGGACGGGACGGGACAGCCAGTGCGTGGCCGGGCACCGCCAGGCGCGGAGCGGGGGGCCCCGAGCCCGCCCAGACACCGGCACGGAAGCGGCGCTTATGGCCTCCGGGCCGGGGCAGGGAGGCGCTGCCCGTGCGCTGCGCGGGGCGGCTGGGCTCAGCTGTGCCTGGCGCTCGCAGGGAGCTGGCGAGCCGGGGCGGCGCTTCCGCAGGGCGGCCCGAGCCCTGGCGCATCTCTGCGGACTGACCTTGTGGCGGAAAAGGTGTGTGGGTCCGGGGGGGCAGGGCTCCTAGTAGTTCTCGGTCCCAGGGCCAGCAGCCGGGCCTGCCCCAGGGATTTCCCTAGACCCCCGCCCCCTTTTATGAACTTTTAGTTACTGCAGTGTTGCCAATTTAGTGATTGCTTGGAAATTTGAATTGAAATTGAAACTAATACACACTTTAAAAGCATATACAGTGTATGATAAAATACGTGTATCTGAAAAAGTATTATAGATTTGAAAAGTATGAACCTATGTTCAGACTAGCTTCCTTATACAGCTGTTGTTTTTTACTACAATGTCAGTGCATTCATTTGGGTGATGTTGGCCAGCCTAATCATTTCAAATGATGATTTGTAAGCAAAGTCTAAATGAGCTCTCCCTGACAGCTAGTGATGAGCTGGGGCTGGGGGCAAAGGCTTCAGGACCAGATTGTATTTACATTCACACCTAATCTACCTAGGTATCCAGCAAACAGAGCTGTATTGCCCAAGTGATACATTTTGGCTGGGGTTGGGTTACAAATCACTTGAATGAGGGCGGGGGTAATGAAATGTTTTTATTCTTATTGTATGAGGAAAGGGCAGCAGAACTGTACTTAGCCTGTGCTGATTGAGGGCATTGAGAGAGGGTGGAGCCAGGTGTTTTGCTTGATGGTCTGCCTGAGTCACAAGTACTATTTGACCTGCCCCTCTCTACTGTTTAAAGACAGAGCTGATTAGGCTCCATAGATAGTCTTTTGTTTTGTTAAGTGACCACTACAGCTGAAATCACTGATAATCAGGTCTCAGGCCTTGGCTACACTTGCAGCTGTACAGCGCTGAGAGTTAAACTTGTCTTCGTAGAGCTGAGTAGGGAAAGTGCTGCAGTCTGTCCACACTGACAGCTGCCAGCGCACTGTCATGGCCACATTTGCGGCACTTCCAGCAGCACTGGGAGCGGTGCATTATGGGCAGCTATCCCACAGAGCACCTCTTCCCATTCTGGCGCCATGGGTTGTGGGAAGGGGGGGGGGGTGCAGGGCTTTCTGGGTCCTGTCCCAACGCCCCGTGATGCATCACTTCACATCCCAGCAATCCCTGTGTTTCCATCCACATTTGGCTCCATCTTTCAATGGTTTCTGTGCAGCACGATCTGTGTTCCGTTTCGGTCTGCGGGAAATGGAGCCCGAACTGCTGAGGAGTATGTTGATGAGTCTCACCAGCACGTCACGCTTGGCAGTCGAGCTATTCCTTAAGATCCAAAGTGACAGTGAGGAGTCCGACGATGATAGCGAGTCGTGTAACGCGTACGACACAAAATTGCTTGTGGTATTCATGGACATGCTTAGCACCATGGAACGCCACTTTTGGGCTCGGGAAACAAGCACTGAGTGGTGGGATCACATTGTCATGCAAGTCTGGGATGACAAGCAGTGGCTGCAGAACTTTCGGATGAGAAAAGCCACTTTCATGGGACTGTGTGAGGAGCTCGCCCCCACCCTGCGGCGCAAGGACACAACATTGAGAGCTGCCCTGCCGGTGGAGAAGCGGGTGGCTATTGCAATCTGGAAGCTGGCAACTCCAGACAGCTACCGATCAGTCGCGGACCAGTTTGGAGTGGGAAAGTCGACAGTTGGAATCGTGTTGATGCAAGTTTGCAGGGCCATTAATCGCATCCTGTTCAGAAGAACCGTGACTCCGGGTAACATGCAGGACATTGTGGATGGCTTTGCACAAATGGGTTTCCCTAACTGTGGAGGGGCGATAGATGGGATGCATATTCCTATTCTGGCACCACCCCACCTAGCATCCGAGTATGTTAATTGGAAGGGGTATTTCTCTATGGTTCTCCAGGCACTTGTGGATCACCATGGGCGTTTCATTGACATTAACGCAGGCTGGACCGGAAAGGTGCATGATGCACGCATCTTTCGGAGCACTGGCCTGTTCAGGAAACTGCAGGCCGGGACTTTTTTCCCCAGAGTGGAAGATCATGGTAGGGGAAGTCGAAATGCTCATTGTGATCCTTGGAGACCCCGCTTACCCGTTAATGCCGTGGCTCATGAAACCCTACACAGGGAGCCTTGACAGCAGCAAGGAACGGTTCAACTACAGGCTGAGCCAGTGCCGAATGACTGTGGAGTGTGCCTTTGGCCGTTTAAAGGGCCGCTGGTGATCTCTGTATGGGAAGCTGGACTTGGCCGAAAACAGCATCCCCCTGGTTATATCCGCGTGTTGTACCCTCCATAATATTTGTGAAGGGAAGGGTGAAAGATTCAGTCAGGCATGGACCTCCGATGTTCCACACCTGGAGGCTGAATTTGCACAGCCAGAGGGCAAGGCTATTAGAGGGGCCAGCACAGGGCTGCAAGGATTAGGGATGCCTTGAGGGAGCAATTTGAGGCTGAAAACCAGCAGTAATGTCTGGTGCCCTGCACAGGAGTGAAGTGCAGTGATTACAATGTCAGTAGGAATCTGTGTTCGCTAAGCTGATTTGCAGTGCCTCTTTCTTTCCTGGGCTAAGGTATCTTTTAAGGTATCTTTTACTTTATGCAATAATAAAGAATGTTTTCAAAGCCAAAAAATCCATTTATTGAACAGAAAATTCATTTATTGAATGAAAGAAATACAACTGTTTGGGAATCAGAAAGGGCAAGGGGGTGGGATGGGGAACGGTACAATCATAGATTTGTGTTGTCCTATCTGGAGCGCTGTGCAATGAGTGCTGCACTTCAGGATGGCTATACTGCATGGTGATGGGGGTTGAGTGCAGAGGGTAAGGGTCATAGTTCTCAGGGCTGGTTGGTGAAGATACAGGTGTTGGAGGCAGCTGGTGGCGGTAAGAACCCGGATGTTGGGGAAAGTGGGTTGGAGGGGACATGGGGGCACAAGGGAAAGAGTTTTGGGACAAGGGTTGCGGGGGGTGGGGCGGCGGGCGCAGTAGTGCTCCACCTGCATGGCTACAAGCGCCTGGATAGAGTCCGCTTGGTGCTTCATGCTGCTTATCAGCCAATCCGTGCTTTGCTTCCGGTGTGATGCGTTTTCCTTGCAGATCCTGCTTCACTCTCCCTCCACTCCTGCGCTTTTTGATTCTCTGTAAGAGATTGATGCATCACTTTGCGCAGCATGTCTTCTTTGCTTTTTCGTGGTCTCTTCTGGAGTTTTTGCAGTCTCTCAGCTGGTGATAACACGGACGGCTAAGAACTCAAGGTTGCGTCTGTAAAGGCAAAATGCAACATTTAACAGAGGCAGCTTTGTTTATACCAGAGTAATGATTCCCCCGCACTTAAGGAGGGCACACACAGTCTACACAATAGCATAATTTTCCCATCCCAAAGAGAGTACACATAACCCACGGGAGCCCTAAAATGGTGAGTAAAGGGGGACTGATTGTTTCAGGGCTGTACTGTCCTCTGGGTTTCTGTGCCTTGGGGAGAGCCAATAGCTGCAGGGGGCACCTACATGGAACACTGTCCCAACATTTTCCACAGGAGTTTATCCTGGAAGATATCTCACTGCTGAGGGTGACCTGGGAAACAAGGGAGGGTCTTTTACTGCGATCCAGCTTCTGCCCTGGCCCATATGCAGCTTGCCTGTGTGCAGCAATGGTCCCCCTGCCCCTTGCGGCACAGTGGCGTGGACACGTTACCCTGACTGGGACAAGGACCACGGTGGCTCTCCCAATAAACCTGCGCAAGCGCATTGCCCACATTCTGGATGAGACTTTCAAAGAGATTACCGAGGCCGATTACCGCGATGTGATAGACCACATCAATGCGCTATTCCGCATCTAGGCATGCATGCAGCCCTAACCCTCCTCTCCCAAAGAGCCCACACCGAAAAAATTCCTTCCCGAAAGAATTTTTTTTCAGAAAAAAAAAAAAAAAAAAAGCCGCTTACTGGGAACCTGCTCTTCTGTTTGTCCTCCTCCAAGTACCGGCTGCTGCGACTGGCTACCTTCCTCCTGGCTTGAGAAGAGCTCCTGGCTGTATGCCTCCAGGGATTCCGGGGTATCTCCCCCCGCCCCAGCACCCTCACTCATACTTTCCTCCTCCTCCCCCCGCTCTGAAGTGTCCATGGTGGTGCTTGGAGTGGAGGTGAGGTCACCCCCAGTATTGCGTCCAGCTGTTTGTAGAAACGGCAGGTCATGGGGACAGCATTGGAGCGGCGGTTTGCCTCGTGGGCTTTGTGGTAGGCATGCCGTAGCTCCTTCACTTTAATCCTGCACTGCAGTGTGTCCTGGTCATGGACCCCTTTCCATCATGGCCCTTGTTATCTGCCTGAAGGTATCGTTATTCCTACGGCTGGAGCGCAGCTGGGACTGGACAGCTTCCTCCCCCTAAACACTGATGAGGTCCAGCAACTCACCATTGCTCCATGCTGGGGCTCGTTTGGCGCGTGGAGGCATGGTCACCTGGAAAGATTCGCTGATAGCACTCCACACCTGGATGAGCAAACAGGAAGGGGATTTTTAAAATTCCCAGGGAATAAAGGGCGGGTCTGACGGTTGGTCACCTGAGGCCAGGGCAGTAGAGTTCGAAGTGATGAGCAGAGTGGCTAGAACAGGCATTGTGGGATACTGCCGAATACTCCTGGAGGCCAATCAGAGCGCATTGGGCGGCCACACTGGCGTGTCCCTCTCATGCCACCATGTGGAAGCCTGGTCCGAACCCTTCACCTCTGAGGTGCTTGCTTCATTTGGTCCCAACCATTCTGATGCTCCCGGGGTAGCGGGGCCTCCTGCAAGGTTCTACTGGCTATGGGCAGCTCCTAGTGCTGCTTCTCCCCATTGAGCCCCCATTTCCCTGAGGGCCTGGAGCAGTGTCAGAATTTTGAAGACCAGGCCCCCGCCTAGGTACGTGGCCCTCTGCTCCTAAGCCCCACCCCCGGATTGTGCCGCCTCAGAGGTTTTCTCGGGCCAACTTCACAGTCGGTGCCCGCCGTCCTCTAACCTGAAGTCTCGCCTCAGCCTCGAGCTGTTTCAGCCTCTCTCTCACACCGAACGCTCTCCCTCTTGAACCAATTCCCGCCCAGTCTGAGCCCCGTCCCCTGGTGGAGCCCCATGTGGGCTCCGTCCAGCCCTTGTGTCTGCGACTAAGTTTTGGAGTCCTGATGCCATGGTGGCGGCAGGGCAGCGATGCACAGAGCTGCCTCCAGAGGTGCGAGGGGCGAATCTCACCTGTCAGGCTTCCCATGGCAGCCCCCGCACTGAGCCTGCCCTGGCCTCTTTCTATGGGGCAGGGGGAACCAAACCATCCCCTGCTGTCCCTCAGCAGTGCATGGAGCCTGGCTGCACCTGCTTCCACACTGTGCCAAGCTTAGCCCCATCCCTGCTGCTCAGGCTTTAGCACCAAGCCCACCATGGCTTCCCTCATCCCCAGCAGCGCGGAGCCATCCCAGGCTCTTTGGTAGAGCCCACCACCAGCCCAGGGAGGAGTTGGGCCACTCCCAGCCTTAGGCAGTGACTTCCCATTTGCACAGCCCGACTCCATTGACAGGAAAGAAAAACCAGGAGATAGCGACCCACATCCTCAAAGATGTTTGGGCCCCTCACTCCCATAATGGCTATGTACCTTGGAGGAGCTGGGCCAATATAGCCAAAAGATACAGCAAAAGCTTCTAGTGTAAAGAGACATCCCCTGCACAGGCATCAGAAAGGAAATGACCCGCACACTGAAATGTGCTGAGGTGCTAGCTACACATCAGTATATTGAGTCCTGGAGGTTCTTCTTTTTACCCATAAAGGTTTAAATTAATCTTCTAGGCAAAGCACTTTCAACCTTGATTTAATTATATGGTGTGACCATGTGGTTCTGGCGGAACCCAACTGAGAGTGCCAACTCAGGACAAATTGCTCAAACAGGGCAGTTACAGCCCAAGGCTGGGGTTTTTTCCACCTCTAAGGCAAACCAAACCAGCCAGACTAAGAGGACTTCGGTCTCATCCCACTGGCTAACCGCAAGTCTCACAAGCAATCTCCTTAGACACTCCAGTTTCCCGGTATTACCACCAGTGCCACTCGTTATGGGGACAAATGGTTATGAAAACCAATACCCCAGTAAAAGAAAAAGGTTCTCCTGATCCCAAAGGACCAAGCCCCAGACCCAGGTCAATATACAAGTCAGATCTTACCCACAAATCACGCTGCTGCCAATCCTTTAGAATCTAAAATCTAAAGGTTTATTCATAAAAGGAAAAAGATAGAGATGAGAGTTAGAATTGGTTAAATGGAATCAATTACATACAGTAATGGCAAAGTTCTTGGTTCAGGCTTGCAGCAGCGATGGAATAAACTGCAGGTTCAAATCAAGTCTCTGGAATACATCCCCCGCTGGGATGGGTCCTCAGTCTTTTGTTCAGAGCTTCAGTTTGTAGCAAAGTTCCTCCAGAGGTAAGAAGCAGGATTGAAGACAAGATGGAGATGAGGCATCAGCTTTATATAGTCCTTTCCAGGTGTAAGGACACCTCTTTGTTCTTACTGTGGAAAATTACAGCAAAATGGAGTCTGGAGTCACATGGGCCAGTCCCTGCATACTTTGCTGAGTTACAAGGCGTATCTGCCTTCTCTCAATGGGTCCATTGTATAGCTGATGGTCCTTAATGGGCCATCAAGCAGGCTAGGCAGAGCTAACCTCAGCTTGTCTGGGATGTCACCCAGAAGCATAGCATAAGTTTGCCATACAGACGGTATAGAGCCAATATTCATAACTTCGACTACAAAACTGATACACACATATAGACAGCATAATCATAACCAGTAAACCATAACCTTGTCCTAGACACCCCATTTGACCCCCTTTATACAAGATTTGCATGCCACTACAGGATCTTGGTTGCAACAATGATCTATACGGTCCCAGTTTATGTCAATAACGTCACATATGGATGTGTTTTATAGTACACAAAAATAAAGAGCTTGTAATTTTACAATTCTATCTACAAGAGACCAAATGTCATAACCCAGTACCTTTAACTTTAAACCATTCTAGAGTTACATGGAAATTCTGTTCTTTATTCCCCCTGAAGAAATAGAACATATAGGGTTTGTATGTGTGTTTGAATCTTTAGCGATAATAATCCCAGTAGATAGTCGGGAATAAGTGTTTGCAGAGGACATATGTAGATTTGTTTATGTAACTTTAGCGCCCTCATGGCCAAGATGGAGTCTGCTCTGCAGGCAGCTCTGACCAAGAAAAGGGCCGGGCAGGAACGCAGCAAGGAAAGATCCTTCTACCCCAGGGGCATCTGTTCCAAACCCCCCAGAGTGAACACACACACACCGGAAGAATATAGGAAAGGGAAATATTTGTTTCCATGGGGATGAAAGGAGAAAGATAACAGGGGGAAAGATGGGGGAAGCGGTAAAACAGGGCTGCATTCATTACAAGGCCCCACTAGTACCACAGTCGGAAAGAGCTTGGGGGAGAACGGTAATTCTATTTTGTAGAGGATTTTGCTATTTCAAAATCAGATTTCATTCTGATTTGGAATCATATTCAAAAATTTTGAAATTCTCTGTGAAATGGAATTGCTGATCTCCACTGAGCTCTAAAGCAGCCTTATAGGCTGAGCTCTAAAGCAGCCTTATAGGCTGCCCCAGAGCTGGAGACCCTTGGAGCCTTACAAGACCTAGCTTCACGGTAGCACACCTGGTGGGCTGTCCTGGAGCCAGGGACTCCTAAGAGCCCTACCTGGCAAGGAGTCACGAGCCTGGCAGCTGGGGGTCCCGCAACTTTTGGGCTCCCAACCAGGCAGGCAGCTGAAGAGCTGGGAGCCTGGAAACCCGGCTTCCCCAGCAGCGTGCCACATGGTCTATCAAGGAGCCAGGCAGCTGAGCTGTCAGGAAGCCAAGCAAGTTTCTGATGGAATTCTGCCTGGCTGGCAAAGTTCCATCAGAAACATGCTTGGTTTCTGCTGGATTCTGTCAGAATTGACACAGTCCTGCAGTGTGTTTCAATTTCAACAAAAGCGCAAACTCTGGCAATTGTTTTTTTCTAACAAGCTCCGCTAATTAGCAATGGAGAGCAACATGACACAATAGTTTTAAACAATAAGACCATCATAGACAAATCAAAGAGCAAGGAAGATAATGTTTAAATAGGCGGAATATATGGTAATTATTCAGTGGAAATGCAACCTGCACCAACGCAGTCTTTGAGAGGTTTAGCCAACTTTATACCAGGTTAACTAGCAGCAACCTATTCTATTAAATAGTCAGTCCTGGCAGATCTTTCTTTTTCCAGGTACGCATGATGACCGTTTTTGAGGTATGCTAGAATGGTACGTTGCTGAATTAGAGCTCTCATCATCATACCATCAGGTTTCAGGTCTCTCATAGCGTGCCATTCATCCTGTAAGAAGGAAGAAGCCAGTGCACCTGTGACTTGTCAGCTGTCTCTGAATTGGGTTTAAGTGAAGGGGGAAAGTGCCTGTAAACAGAGAAAAGACAACTATTGAAGTCATGGAGTTCCCCTAGTGTAACTGCCGCTGCTGCACACTTAGACTTTGTTCACGTGCTTTTTCTATACCAGGCGAACAATTACCTAATATTGAGTATTTGCTTTCCAAGTTGCCCACTTTTGAATAATAAATCATAGGGCAAGGGTAATAAATAAAAAGCACATTCCCATGCATATTTCAATGGAACAAAAAGCATCTGGTGTAGGAGAAATGAATTAACAAATGCAAAGAGAGAGAGGCTGTTTCAATTCATTATTCACAAGACAGTTTTCTTCACAACATTAGCAAAATTAATGCCTACATAGTGAATTATATCTTCACGTACCCTACCAAAGTTAATCTCTAGTTCTCTACCACCCCTATAGAATCTCATTTGTAGTAAAAAAAAAAAAATCTGTTTAGTGCTTTTCTTCAGTAGATCTCAAAACACTTTACAGATGAGGTCAGTACAATCATCTCCCCTTCCCCACTTTTTTTTAAATGGAGGGGGACACTGGCACAGGGAGGCGAAGTGACCACCAAGTGACCCAAGGACAGCCAGTGACCCAGCAGCAGAGCCAGGAGTAGAAACCAGGCTGCCTGAATCCCAGGTGAGTGCTCTTAACCACTAGACCACACTATCTCACATGTATTAGCATATTGAAAATTTAGTGCACCGTAAAAGTAAATTTCTGAGAAACTTGAGATTGAATTAAATATAAAAATATTACATTAATCTACTTTTAAAAAAATGTCTGAATGGGAAAGGTGCAGAAACCAGGGGACCTTGCTAGTTTTAGTCCAATCTTATCATAGCCACAATCATATATTGTGCTCAGGAAGTGAGCTCTAGGGTCTGCAGATCTCAAGCAATCTATAAGCCTGTGAACAGTGAAGGAACCAAACAAAGGCCTATTCTTGTGCACCTTAGAAGCTCTAGGAGGGCAACCTTATGCACCTAAGTGGCAGTGCGATCTTCATCCTCAAGATCACACTGCAGTCTGCCCAAAACGTGTGATCCAAGAGAAAAATCAAACTTGCACCACTACAGGGTAGTTACTTCCAACGACCGCATAAAAAGGGTAAAAAGATGTTAATTAAATTAAACGTAACAATACCAAAATTCTTCACAAGTTTATCAGATTCCTTTTTGTTTAGCCAAAGAAAGAACTGAGACTATACTTGAATGTATACATTTTATTAATTGAATTACATAAATAGTAATAAATACATTCATAAATAAGGAGTTACAGAAAGCAAAGCAATCTGATATGACAATCAAAATTCAATCCATGCATTTAACATGGAGTAGTTATCAAACTATTATCAAATAGATATAATCAGAGCTAGTTAATTCATTTCACACATCATAAAGTGGCGATTTTAGCAAAATCATCTTAAATACAGAACAGAATTAACTACCAGTGTAAATCCTTTATTACAGGTCATTGTTCAACACTTAAGTGGCAGAAGTAGAAGTTTTCCAAAATTATTACATTTTGAAAAGCTCAATAAGGCTTAAGGGATCCCCTAAAGCTGCAGAAATGCTACCCTCTTGAAAGTCTCTGGAGATATCGTCATTCTGCCTGGTCACGTTCATCCAAGATTTTGGAATTAGGAATGACAGTAAGAACTGAGGTAGCTAGGTGGGTCCCGCATCCCTGTTGAGCTAAAAATTCAAACCTCAGTGCTTTCAAACACCTACCCGAAATTAACTTTCACACCAATCAAATTGCACCAAACAGGCAACCTCAGCTTTGCCCTCTAAATACATCTACTAATGTACGTATACAAAAACATCTAAAATTGCCAACAATTCACACTAAACCAATACCAGAAAAACAATCATAATCACAAAATACTGCACCTCTACCCAAATACCAAGACTTAACAGAAAAATACCTACCTAAAACCTCCACATCATCATCCTCTGAATTCAATAAGCGTAAAAGACTATTAAAACACCACTATTGCCACGTCCACCAATGGACACAACTACTAAAAACACTCTAACTTCTGACACAATAGGTGCAAAGTTAATAATGAATGTGTGGTACACTTTGGTTGGTGTGTCCATTTAAGTAGAGTAGGTGTTTGAAAGTTGTGAAGTGCGGAAAGTAACTGCCAGTTGCCAGAACATTTAGTTTTGTTTGCTTCCTTTTAGAAATGTGTAAGCAATACACAAGTTAGGCGTTACCTGGAGTAAATGTTAATTTTGTGAACCTTAACTTTATTTGACGAGTTAATGGGGGTGAGTGGAGGATTCAAATATATACCTTCCCTTAAGTGACATTTTGCACTTCCAATAGGAAATGATGATTTATTAAAAGGAAGCTATGATTCTAGAGAACTTGTGTGTTTAAGGACTATGCATTTCAGATTCACAGTTACACCTTGGTACTGACACTTCCTGCTTCTCCACTTGTGCTTCATGATGCCTGAAACAGAGAGAGGGAGCACAAGGCCTGTGTANGGTAACTGGCACCCTGATTACAGGGCAGTCGCTCACACTAGCCAGATCACGCAGCAGAATGTCAAAAGGACACAGTGGCACAGACCGGGACCCAGATTTCTGGGCAGTCATTCTTCTTATGTTTCTCAGAAATTTATACCCCTCCAGAAGACAGAGAGACTTGGTCTCTCCCCTAATTAGAAAATCAGGCCTCCCACCAACCTGCTGATGTAGCATGCTTTCGAAAGAATTAAGGGCAGAGACCAAAGCCTTCGATACAGAGTTGTCAAGTTGCCCAGGTACTAGGAGATGCTGTACTTCCTTTGACCTTAATCATCCTCATTAAAGGCCATTCACTGCCATCAGCCCACTAATAGGAACTCAACCTTAGGAAAGCAGAAGTGGAGAGAGATTCTCCTATGCACTAAAAGATGATATCTGAGCTTTTACTCTTCCCTTTTGTGGGGAGGAGGAGGATAAATATATTAATACACATTCAGCTCTTTTTCCAATTCTGAGGAGTATAAAGAAAAAGCACTGCAGTTATTTAACTGAAAGAACGCAAAATAAATAAATAAATGCAGATGTTCAGATCCATTTGTATCACGTGCACTCACATACACATACATACAAAACAAAGGGGGACTTCCCAGAACAGAAAGAGAGCTCCTTGCAATAGGTCACTTGACCCACAGTGTTAAACTTGACCAAACATCCTCCCTTCCAAAAAGAAAGGGAAAAGGCATAAGACCTGAACCCTGCTTACAGGGGGGTCATGCTGTTCAAGGGATTAAAAGGCTCGAGATCCCCATACAGTGTAATTAGATGACTGGAGGCCTGATTACAGGGAGTTTACTGTGCCCAGAGTGCCTTTCCTTTGCCTCCATCTTCAGTGACTTCTTTTCTTTCTTCCCCTTGGCTTGACATTCCTCAACCTTTCTTCTTGTGTACTGTGTTTGAAGCTGCCAGAACCAGAGAGAGGGAGCACAGAGACATGTGTTAGTCAGACACACTTACAACAACTCCACAACTCTCAGATAAGGATTTTCCTCTCCTGAGTCAGAAAAGTACCAAATCTTTCACGCTGAGCTCCTCCTCCTCCTGCATCACCTCAGCCATTCCGGCCCAAGTTCCGACCCAACCCTTCAGAGTCACCTCAGCCTTTCCCGCCCAGGCTCTGACCCACTCCCTCAGAGTCACCTCAGTTTTTCCCTCCCAGGCTCCAACCCCACCCCCCTTTCAGAGTCATCACAGCCTTTCCCGCCCAGGCTCTGACCCACCCCGTCCCGAGTCACCTCAGCGTTTCCCGCCCATGCTCTCACCCACCCCGTTCAGTCACCTCAGCCTTTCCCGCCAATGCTCCGACCTCACCCTCCCGCTTCAGAGTCACCTCAGCCTTTCCAGCCCAGGCTCTGACCCATCCCCTTCAGAGTCACCACAGTCTTTCCCTCCCAGGCTCCAACCCCACCCCCCTTTCAGAGTCATCACAGCCTTTCCCGCCCAGGCTCCGACCCACCCCCTTCAGAGTCACCTCAGCCTTTCCCGGCCAGGCTCCGACCCACCCCCTTTAGAGTCACCTCTGGCTTTCTGACCCAGACTCTGACACTCCCCCTTGAGAGTCACCTCAGGTGTTCCTGCCCAGTCTCCAAGCCCCACCCCTCCCTTCAGAGTCACCAGCTATTCCTGCCTAATTTCTGAGCCCCTCCTCTGGTGCCACCTCACCCTTTCCCTCCCAGGAGCCAAGCTCCTCTTCCGCTGCCACCTCAGCCTTTCCCGTCCAAGCTCCGACCCAGCCGCTTCAGAGTCACCTCAGCCTTTCCCGCCAAGGCTCTGACCCACCCCGTTCAGAGTCACCTCAGCCTTTCCTTCCCAGACTCTGAAACTCCCCCTTGAGAATCACCTCAAGTTTTCCCGCCCAGTCTCCAACCCCCGCCCCTACCTTCAGAGTCACCCGCTATTCCTGCCTAATATCTGAGCCCCTCCCCTGGTGTCACCTCACCCTTTCCCTCCCAGGAGCCAAGCTCCTCTTCCGCTGCCACCTCAGC